>NC_041388.1:597051865-597076214 GCF_002162155.2 Triticum dicoccoides
TAGCCGCCGCCACCACCGCTTGCCGCCGCCGCCGCTTGCCGCAGCCGCCCCGCGAGCCGCCGCCCCTGCCTTGCCGGAGCCCCCTCGCCGGAGGTAGCCGCCGGACCCGCCGCCGGTTTTTTTTAAAAACCGTTCGGTTTTTTTAGAAACCCTAGATCCGTTTTTTCTCGGATTCGCCGGTTTTTTCTCGGTTCTTCTAGTTAGCGGACGTTCGTCCGTATGTTCGTTTTAACGAACGATTTTCGCCCGTTAGATCTAGCTAATGAACGCACGTTCGTTAGTCTATTCGTCAGTTTACTTTTATCGGATTTATTCCGTGATTTTTCTGATCGTGCTGATCCGATCTTAGTTTCTGTTTTTCTTTTCGCTCATTAGTCGGAATCAGGCGATTAAAGCGCCTAGAGTTTCGTCTCGAAACCCTCTTTCTGTTTAACCAACTCAAATAAGTTTTTGCTACTGTAAAATTTGACCTAGGTTCAGATTAGTAAGCGAAGCTTCTTTTCTTTCGTCGTTTGAGTTTTGTTGCTCCGTTTGATTTGATTCTTTTTGTGAACCGGAGTTCTTAAGTTGAACCTTCTGGTCAACCCCTCTTATTTGAGATTTACCCATGCTTCTTTGCTTGTTGCTTATGTTATTTATTGTTTGTTTGCGATAGAACACCCGGAGTGCGAAGCATGCTACTACGAGTCCCTGGGTTTCGCAGACCGTCAGCAAGGCAAGTAACACTTTGATCATATCCCTTTTATCACCCAGTTTTTATGCATTAGTTCCAATCCTCAAACATTGCATGATAAGGATATCATTAACATGTGGGTTGGGAACTAGTTGTTGAGGTAGAACCTATTACCCTGTTACATTCAAACCCTTGGGAGTTACTCTATGCGTTGCTTATATTACTATGCTGTGCTATGCTCATAGATGTGGTTTGGGTTTGAGTGAAATCCATGACAGATGTGAGATTGTTGATTAATGGCGTAAACTTAAGGTGGCAACTTAAATTAACATCTGGGTGGATTGAGGCATCTGGAGTACCAAGTGTTGCCTGTATTTTTGGAAATCCTGGAGTACCCGTGTGATTTTCCTATGGACCGCCACCCAGGCTCAATGGGAACTGAGATGATTCATGCTAGAAAACTTCCGTGTGCAGCCACAAGCTATTATGGGCTCTAGCATAGTTGAGTAAGCTACGTGAAGCTCTTGAAGAGGCAGATCAACAGGTAGTGGGATGTAGGTTTGGTATGGTCTGTCCGGAGTAAAGAGTTAATGTTTCTGAAAGATTGTGTCTCGGTCATCCGTATCCCAAACACCTTGTAGTGCGGGAAATCCAACGGAGGCGATCGAGTCTTGTGAGGAAAAGTGCGCAAACCTCTCCAGAGTGTATAATCTAATCATGGTTAGCCGTGTCCCCGGTTATGGACAATTCTTGAGTATCTAGTATTTGAGTTATCACATGTATCTCATCATTTATTAAATAATATTGTTGGGATGTTAATCACTTTAATTTGGATTGAGTTGGAGGAACCTTCTCAATGATGTTTCAACTACCATGATAGTAAAATTAAAATCTATTCCTTTGTTGTAGGGAAAAATTGGCTTTTCGCAAAAACTATAACCATAGAGCTTTCCACCAGCCAAATATGCATGTAGTGATAGCATTATTCTGTTCTTGCTCTATTGTGTTATTTTGCCAGCATATTCCATGTGCTGGCCCATTTTCGGGCTGCAACATATTATGTTGCAGACTTTTCAGACAAGGAGTAAGGTTTGTTAGGTCGTTGCTGTGCGGCTCAGTTATGCCGTTGGAGTTGATGGACTCACTTTATCTTCCAAGCCTTCCGCTATTATCGTATTAGATGGCCTTAAGCCATATTATTGTAATAAGTTCTCTTTTGAGACATTCAATGTAATAAGTGTGTGATTGCCACTCTGTTATAAATCCTTCGAGTATTGTGTGTGTCGGCATTACCGATCCAGGGATGACACTGAAGCATAGAGACTTGACCATCTGAGGTCGGGTCACTACAAGATGGTATCAGAGCACACGCTGAGTGTAGAACACGACCACTAAGATAAACCCTAGGTCACACTTCTCTTCTCATTTCTTACTTCACTCCATTTTCTACTCTTTAGGATGGCGGAGATGAAGAACAAGTTTGCACAACCGGATGAAGAAACACCTTTTGGACGCCACTTGAAGGAAGTCACTAGGTACTTGAACTTTCGAATACCAAGTTTCACCGGAACGTACAACGCCTCTTTACTTGAAGAGGAGCGCTGGATGGTTCAAGTACAAGTTCCAGGAAGGACGTTCTCGCCAAGTTCTAAAACCATAGAGTTTTCTTTTGAAGCACCCACCTGGAGTCTAGGCAAGAGCATGGCAGCCCACATTACCATGGGACGCATTGGAGAGGTCTACAACAGGGAGCTTAAGGACACTATCTACCAAATATGTGGGCGCCGAGACGAGCAATGGGAAGTAATCAGCACCAGGAAGGATAGATCCATTGCAGCTTTTATCCAGGAGTTAAACCAGCACATTCGACGTCAGGAGAACCAGATGTGCGCGAACATGATGGACTTAAAGAAGGCAAAGGCTAGAATCATCGAGCTGGAGGAAGAACTCAAGTTTACACGCGATGGATATGAGGAGGAAATAAAGACACTATTGGAGAAGAATGACGACTTAGTCAAGAAGATCGGAATATTCACGGGAGGACCAGCACCAATAGAAGAAGAAGAAGAAGAACCCAAGGAGATACGCCCCGAGGACTACATCATCATCGACGACACCGATTCCGATCCTACTGATGATGACTTTGAAGACGAAGCTGGAGCAGACATCATGGAGTCTTCCACTGATCGAAATTTCTAGATGGCCACCAAATATTAGTAGTATTCCCCCATGTAATTAGTAGTAGATGAGCACTTTTGCGATAGTTCTAGACCGTTTGCATGCCCTTGCTTGATTGAGTGAAATGTTTGTGTTATCTCATGTGCATATGGGTAGTGTTTTCTCATTAGACCCCTTTCTATTCGGTCTCTTCCATCTAAACCCATCATATGCCTCCGAGACGTGACCCCGATTTTGTTTTCCCACCGGAGCTCACCCAGTTGATCCAGCAGCAGAATACCTTGATGCAATTGCTAGTTCAGAACCAGGGTAACAACAACAACAACAACAACAACAACAACAACAACAACAACAACAACAACAACAACAACCCGCCGCTAGTGGACAACCTAGCCCATTTTCTAAGGTTACAGCCGCCGGTGTTTTCCAGTAGCACCGAGCCTATAGTTGCTGATGATTGGCTATGCCGTATTGGAAGGGAGTTGACCACCGCAGGTTGCACGGATGCTGAGAGGGTGTGTTTCGCCGCACATCAATTGGATGGACCTGCAGCCTCATGGTGGGAGAATTACACAGCCACTTTCCCCATAGCCAACGTCACTTGGGACCAGTTTTAGCAAGCTTTCTGCACGGCCCATGTCTCAACTGGAGCTATGCAGTTGAAGAAGCGGGACTTCCGCAACCTATGCCAGGGGAACCGTCTATGGCACAGTACGTGGATGAGTTTAGCAAGTTATCTCGCTATGCCCCTGATGATGTGGCCACAGATGCCGCGAAGCAGGAGAAGTTTATGGAAGGGCTGAATGATGAGATGAGCATGCAGTTGATGGTAGAAACCTTCAACAACTACCAGGAGTTGGTAGATAAGGCTCTTATGATTGAAGGGAAGCAGCAGCAGATTGAGAGCCGCAAAAGAAAGTATGGACAGGGGAAGTATAACTCAGGAGCTTAGCAGAGGCCTCGCCTAACCCCGAACTCGGGAGGACTTGTTCATAACCATGGAGGTCACAACCACACTGGAGGAGGATCACACAACCACAATGGTTCTAAAAATGGGAATGGGAACAGAACCAGCAATAATCAGAACCGCCCCAATCCAGCCACACCCACCAAAAGAGACCTAAGTCACGTTACTTGCTTCAAGTGTGGGAAGACTGGACACTACGCCACGGAGTGCCCTGAAGGAAAGAATGGAAACGGAAATGGGAGCGCTGGGAAGAAGCCTAATCCATTCAACAAACGACAAGTGAACCACGTTAACGTGGAGGAGGTTGAAGAGCAGCCGGACGCGGTAATAGGTAAGTTTTTGGTTAAGTCATTTACCGCTCTTGTTCTTTTCGATACTGGTGCATCGCATTCATACATATCAAGGGGATTTGTGGATAAGTTTAAGCTACCAACCCAAACCCTTAGGACCCCTCTGATAGTAAGCTCACCCGGAGCAGAATACATGGCTAGCCGATGGTGCGACTAGGTACCCTTAACCATTGGCACACATGTTTTTCCGTCCGACCTAATTATCTTGGAGTCACAAGGATTGGATGTGATATTAGGTATGGACTGGATGTCAAAGTTTGGAGGGAGTATTAACTGTGCTAGTAAGACGATTTACCTTACCACCCCGGAGGGAAAAAGGATTAAGTATGTGTCTGGGCATGTGCCTAGGAGGAGCCAAGTGAATGCCCTTACGGGAGTTGTTCAGGAGGAAGTGCCTATAGTGAAGGATTATCCGGATGTTTTTCCAGAGGAGTTACCGGGCATGCCACCTGATAGAGACATTGAGTTTTTGATAGAGTTGTTCCCAGGAATAGGACCAATATCCAAGAGACCCTATCGTATGCCCGCAAATGACCTGGAGGAAATTAAGAAACAGATCAAGGAGTTACTGGAAAAAGGATACATTCAAAGAAGTTCATCACCTTGGGGAGCCCCTGTGCTTTTGGTGGAGAAGAAGGATAAATCCCTAAGGATGGTTGTTAACTATCGAGCCTTGAATGAGGTGACGATTAAGAACAAGCACCCACTGCCGATGATCAACGATCTGTTTGATCACTTGCAAGGAGCTAAAGTGTTTTTGAAGATCGATCTGCGATCAGGATACCATCAGTTGAAGATACATGAGAAGGATATACCAAAGACAGCGTTCACGACGCGTTATGGATTATACGAGTACACGGTCATGTCATTTGGACTGACTAATGCCCCTGCTTTTTTCATGAGCATGATGAACAAGGTGTTCATGGAGTATTTGGACAAGTTTGTTGTGGTGTTTATTGATGATATATATGGTATACTCGAAGAACGAGGAGGAGCACAAGGAGCATTTGCTCTTAGTTCTCGAGAAACTCAGGGAACACCAGTTGTATGCTAAGTTTAGCAAATGCAAATTTTGGTTGAAGGAAGTCGGATTCCTTGGACATGTTATATCAGGAGAAGGTATAGCAGTAGACCCCAGCAAAATTCAGTCAGTCACTGAATGGTTGGCACCCACCTCAGTTAGCGAGATCCGCAGTTTCCTTGGACTCGCAGGTTACTATCAGAGATTCATTGAGAACTTTTCCAAGATTGCAAAGCCAATGAATGAACTTTTAAAGAAGGATACTAAGTTTAAATGGACAGAAGATTGCGAGGTATGTTTCCAGGAGTTGAAGGAACGGTTGACTATAGCACCAGTGCTAACACTGTCGGATATACATAAGGAATTCCAAGTGTATTGCGACGCCTCTCGCTTAGGACTTGGATGTGTACTTATGCAGGATGGAAGAGTTGTTTCGTACGCCTCACGACAACTAAAACCTCATGAGTTGAACTATGCCACGCATGATTTGGAGTTAGCAGCCGTAGTGCATGCATTGAAGACCTGGAGGCATTACCTTATTGGAAACTGATGTGATGTATACATGGACCATAAGAGTTTGAAGTACATCTTCACCCAGAAGGAACTGAACCTTAGACAGAGGAGATGGTTGGAGCTTATAAAGGATTATGATATGAAGCTACACTATCACCCAGGAAAGGCCAATGTTGTAGGAGACGCTTTGAGCAGGAAGAGTTATGCTAATATCCTTGAAAGTAAGGGACTGCCGAAGGAGTTAGCAGAGAATATCATGGAACTTCGATTGGAGATTGTTCCTAGAGGATTCGTTGCAACAATGGAAGTCCAGTCGACATTGCTGGACATGATTCGAGAAGCTCAGAAGGATGACAAGGATATTGTCGAGATAAAGGAGAAGATGAGCAAAGGAAAGGCCAAAGGTTTTCGTGAAGACGAGCACGATACCTTATGGTTTGAGGATCGAGTTTATGTGCCCAATAACTAGGAGATCAGGAAGTTAATACTTTAAGAGGCTCATGACTCACCATACTCGATACACCTCGGAAACACCAAGATGTATCTGGATTTGAAGGAACATTTTTGGTGGACCGGTATGAAAAAGGATATTGCCGAGTATGTAGCCGTATGTGATGTATGTCAGCGAGTGAAGGCAGAACACCAAAAGCCAGCAGGATTATTACAGCCTATGCCGATACCCAAATGGAAGTGGGATAAACTTGGCATGGATTTTATCACCGGATTGCCCAGGACTAAAGCAGGATATGATTCCATATGGGTAGTAGTTGATCGCTTGACCAAAGTGGCTCACTTCATCCCAGTGAAAACCACTTATACCAGTGCAAAGTTGGCCAAGATTTATATGTCCAGGATCGTATGTCTGCATGGAGTTCCGAGGACCATCGTATCAGATAGAGGAACACAGTTTACTTCAAAGTTCTGGCATCAGTTACATCAGACATTGGGAACAAGGTTAGAGTTTAGTACAGCTTTTCACCCGCAGACAGATGGACAGACCGAGAGAGTGAACCAAATTTTGGAGGACATGTTGAGAGCCTGTACGCTAGATTATGGATCTAGTTGGGATGACAATTTGCCTTACGCAGAGTTCTCGTACAACAATAGCTACCAAGCAAGTTTGAAGATGGCACCGTTTGAAGCCCTGTATGGACGCAGGTGCAGAACACCTTTGATGTGGGACGAGGTAGGAGACTGACAATTGTTTGGACTAGACTTGATCAAAGAGTCTGAGGAGAAGGTTAAATTGATTCGTGACAGATTGAAGATTGCTCAGTCCAGGCAGAAGAGTTGTGCGGACTCAAAACGCAAAGAGGTAACCTATGAGATTGGAGACAGAGTATATCTGCGAGTATCTCCCTTGCGAGGAGTGAAACATTTTGGAGTTAAGGGGAAACTAGCTCCGAGATTTGTAGGACCGTATCGTGTTTTGGAACGGATGGGAGAAGTTGCTTTCAAGGTGGAGTTACCCGAGGGATTGTCAGGAGTTCATGATGTGTTCCACATTTCACAGCTGAAGAAGTGTCATGCTAAGAGGGCCGATATACTGTACCCTTGGAGGCAATTCAGTTGGACAGTGATTTGACTTACGAGAAGAAGCCAGTAAAGATTCTCGAGTTTGCCAGCAGAGTCACCCGCAGTAAGGTTATCAAGTTTTGCAAAGTTCAGTGGAGCCACCATACCGAGGACGAAGCCACCTGGGAACGAGAGGATGATCTTCGCAAAGACCACCCACACCTATTTTCTAGCCAACCCGAATCTCGAGGGCGAGATTCATCTTAAGGGGGGTAGGTTTGTAACATCCCAAATTTTTCAATTTGGAATGTTATACATAGTCATCCATGCATATCATATTTTATTTGCATTTTGTCTAGCGATCCTCGAAATCCTAAGCAACTCAAGGACCCTCGGAGAGAGTTGGGGATTTTCCCGGTTTTCAAATTTGATTTTATCAAATTTTGAAACGAGGATTTTGGTTTTAATTATTTTCTCTCTGAAAATATTTCATACTAAAATATATGAGAGGAGATAATATGACTTCTCCAAGATAATTGAAATATTGGAGGAAAAATATTAAAATCAAATATTTGTTTTATTTGGATTTTTTTTGCAATTTTGTTTGCATTAGAAAAATTGCACGCTTTTCAAAATTGAATTTTAGGGCCAAGAAAATGTTCATCTTGTTCTAAATATTTTATTTAGACGGCAAAAATTTGTTTTGCCATTTTTAGATTTTTATTTATTTTTCTAGGATTTTATTTCTGTCAGGAGAATTATTAAAAAAAAGTTTCGCGCCCGACTGGGCCTAAGGCCCAGCCGAGCCAGGAAGCCGCCGCCTCCTGCGCGCGCGCGCCGTCGCCGCCACTCGTACCGGAGTCCGAGTCGGACTCCGCCTGCCGCCGCACCTTGCCCCCTCCTCCAAGTCGCGCTGCCGCCCCGCCCTTTATATACGCCCGCCCACGAGCCCCAACACCACAGCGTCACCGCCTCCAGCTCCGCCGCCGCCTGCGCTAGCCGCCGCCGCCGCTTGCCGCCGCCGCAGCCCCGTGCCACCGCCGCCGCTTGCCGCCGCCCCCGCCGCCGCCCTCGCCTCCCCGGAGCCCCCTCGCCGGAGGTAGCTGCCGGACCCGCCGCCGTTTTTTTTAAAACCGTTCGATTTTTTTAGAAACCCTAGATCCGTTTTTTCGGATTCGCCGGTTTTTTTCTCGGTTCTTCTAGTTAGCAGACGTTTGTCCGTACGTTCGTTTTAACGAACGGTTTTCGCCCGTTAGATCCAGCTAACGACCGCTCGTTCGTTAGTCTGTTCGTCAGTTTTCTTTTATCGGATTTATTCCGTGATTTTTCTGATCGCGATTTCTGATCCGATCTTAGTTTCTGTTTTTCTTTTCGCTCGTTAGTCGGAATCAGGCAATTCAAGCGCCTAGAGTTTCGTCTCGAAACCCTCTTTCCGTTTAACCAACTCAAATAAGCTTTTGCTACTGTAAAATTTGACCTAGGTTCAGATTAGTAAACGAAGCTTCTTTCTTTCGCCGTTTGAGTTTCATTGCTCCGTTTGATTTGATTCTTTTTGCGAACCGGAGTTCTTCAGTTGAACCTTCTGGTCAACCCCTCTTATTTGAGATTTACCCGTGCTTCTTTGCTTGTTGCTTATGTAAGTTATTGTTTGTTTGCGATAGAACACCTGGAGTGCAAAGCGTGCTACTACGAGTCCCTAGGTTTCGCAGACCGTCAGCAAGGCAAGTAACACTTTGATCATATCCCTTTTATCACCCAGTTTTTATGCATTAGTTCCAATCCTCAAACATTGCATGATTAGGATATCATTAACATGTGGGTTGGGAAGTAGTTGTTGAGGTAGAACCTATTACCCTGCTACATTCAAACCCTTGTGAGTTACTCTACGTGTTGCTTATATTACTATGCTATGCTATGCTCGTAGACGTGGTTTGGGTTTGAGTGAAATCCATGACAGATGTGAGACTGTTAATTAATGCTTCAAACTTAAGGTGGCAACTTAAATTAACATCTGCGTGGATTGAGGCACCTGGAGTACCCAGTGTTTCCTGTATTTTTGGAAATCCCGGAGTACCCGTGTGATCTTCCTATGGACCGCCACCCAGGCTCAAAGGGAACTGAGATGATTCATGCTAGAAAACTTCCGTGTGCAGCCACAAGCTATTATAGGCTCTAGCATAGTTGACTAAGCTACGTGAAGCTCTTGAAGAGGCATATCAGCAGGTAGTGGGATGTAGGTTTGGTATGGTCTGTCCGGAGTAAAGAGTTAATGTTTCTGAAAGACTGTGTCTCGGTCATCCGTTTCCCAAACACCTTGTAGTGCGGGAATTCCAGCGGAGGCGATCGAGTCTTGTGGGGAAAAGTGCGCAAACCTCTCCAGAGTGTATAATCTAATCATGGTTAGCTGTGTCCCCGGTTATGGACAATTCTCGAGTATCTAGTATTTGAGTTATCACATGTATCTCATCATTTATTAAATAATATTGTTGGGATGTTAATCACTTTAATTGGGATTGAGTTGGAGGAACCTTCTCAATGATGTTTCAACTACCATGATAGTAAAATTAAAATCTACTCCTTTGTTGTAGGGAAAATTTGGCTTTTCACAAAAACTATAACCATAGAGCTTTCCACCAGCGAAATATGCATGTAGTGATAGCATTATTCTGTTCTTGCTCTACTCTGTTATTTTGCCAGCATATTCCATGTGCTGACCCATTTTCGAGCTGCAACGTATTATGTTGCAGACTTTTTAGACAAGCAGTAAGGTTCGTTAGGTCGTTGCCGTGCAGCTCAGTTATGCCGTTAGAGTTGATGGACTCACTTTATCTTCCAAGCCTTCCGCTGTTATCGTATTAGATGGCCTTAAGCCATATTATTGTAATAAGTTCTCTTTTGAGACATTCGATGTAATAAGTGTGTGATTGCCACTCTGTTATAAATCTTTCGAGTACGGTGTGTGTCGGCATTACCGATCCAGGGATGACACTGGAGCACAGAGACTTGACCATCTGAGGTCGGGTCGCTACATCGGTCTCAACAAACACACCGCAAAAAGAAGATTACATCAAATAGATCTCCACAAGAGAGGGGGGAACTTTGTATTGAGATTCAAAGAGAGAGAAGAAGCCATCTAGCTACTAACTATGGACCCGAAGGTTTGAGGTAAACTACTCACACTTCATCGGAGAGGCTATGATGACGTAGAAGCCCTCCGTGATGACGGCCCTCTTCCGGCGGAGCTCTGAAACAGGCCCCAAGATGGGATCTCGTGGATACAGAAAGTTGCGGCGGTGGAATTTGATTTTTGGCTCCTCATCTGATTGTTTGGGGGTACGTGTGTATATATAGGACACTACTACAGAAACATGCATTAACGACAGTGCCCAAAAAATGTTGGTCATTAAACAACCGAGTTGAGTTCCTGCATGATTGGATCAGTCTAAGTAATACCTTCACAACCACCAGATTGCACATTGCTAAGTAGGCGGTCGTTATTGTTGTGATATTGTTTTGCGCGTACAATGCTCTAACAAACTCACCTCTCATTGTGTTAAAAAATATTCACCTCTCCTTTATCTCTCCTCCCATCTAAAAGAGAGCGGTACAGTTGAATATTTTTAGCGCAAAGTGCTGGCAATTTCCATCAGATAACCCTCTATAACATCCAACAAATATTTATAATCTGTTAGGATCCCATACATCTGCATCTCTTTCTCCTCGCCTCCCCTACCCTGCTCAATCCACGACACCTCCACAGTCCATGGATTGCATCTTCCTTCTGTTCTACGCCTATCCGTGCTGCAGCCTGCACCTCGCCGGTCGCCTCGACCCTGCCCAGGCGCGTCCGCGCTGCCGTCTGCACGTCACTGGTAGCCTTGACCCCGGTGCGCCCGTGCTGCTGCCTGTACCTCGCCGGTCGCCTCAACCGTAGCCCGGCCGGGCGCGTCCGCGCTGCCGTTTGTACATCACCCTCGACCCCAGTGCGCCCGCACTGCCGTCTGCACATCCACCAACACGATTCCGTTGCAGGTTTGTGGGTATTCCAGTATTCGTCCTTCCTCTGTTTTCTTGTTGCAGGGGGTCTTCATGTACTGTATTGATTGGTCAGTTAACTTATTTTTCTACGTAGTCAACTAATTTTTGCATTACTATGTTAATTAAGCTTTGTATTATTGTAGTGAGTACTCCAGTAGTCAACATGGATGTTCACTGCAAACCACCATGTGGAACCAGAAGTTCAATCAGTGGTTCAAAGAGAAGGTAAGACAAAATGTTCCAGAATAATGTGTGTATTTACACACATATGCACGTACATTTCTATATCTCCGTATGAAGATGGTAACATAGCTATCCATTACTCCATAGGTAGCTAGTGCACGAACATGATAACATATTTACTGGCTATGGCATGAATAGATTCAGATATCGTGTTTAGAGTGGAGATAGACTCCTCTACACACAGAACAATGGGGTGGTTGTACTTTGAGAAGAAGGGGATAATGGTAATACTGTAGAATATTCTAGCATACTGACACTTTGACTGGATTCACGTATTTAACAAAGAGCATGGGATGAAGAAATAAAACAAGCATGGAATCCTTAGTCTTAACCTGCAGTGTTTACTTGGAACAGATGAGCCTTTTAGTCTAGCTAGCCAAGTTTCCTTTTTTTGTCAAGGACAATCTTATTAATTCTCTTGTTACTTTCCTTTAGCTTACTGCTTAGGGTGCTCCACCTACACGTTCCCTAGTTTATAGCCTTGCTAGTTTGCTTGTTTTTTGCCGCTAACTTGTACTTATACTCCCCCCTAATAACTCCCTCACTAGTCTCTTATAAATATGTAACCCTCTAGACATTGTTGTTTTATTTAAAAGGTCAGTGGGAGCCTCTCCCACTGTCACAAAGTTTCAAAAAAAATTAAAAGTATGGAATGCAGTAATGAAGAATCCATCACACCATTCTTATAATGTACCACATGGATAGTCCAATGATGAAGCCTCTGAACCCAAGCCTGACGACAATGGCGACGAAGATGACTTGCTTCAAAATTCAACAACAACATCGCGTAGAAAGAGAACAACATGATGCCACGAATTTATGCAAGTCTTAATCTGTAGTAATCAATTTGCTTCATATTTTTTTCTTTTACCTTATTAATAAACAGTGACACAAGTAGTTCTCTACTTACTTTCTTTGATTTAGCATCCAGTAATTCATTTTCAGTACATAAATATTCACTTATTTAATTTAACTATACTTTTGTACAGCCTTTGTGCACACTTTAGAATAACGCTTTATGTATAGGTTATCCCATTGAGTTAGCAAAGAAATCAAGTGAGTAGCAGATTTCAGTAGAAAAGGGGTTACACACAGGCTCATATGCAAGAAGAGGAACTGATCAGGAAAAAGTACGAGTTGGCTACAAAAGGTACTAGTCAAACATAAAAATATTATTCAAGCTATATTCTAATGGATGATATATTGTGGTTGCTTGTTTTCATAGATGTGATTGATGCACCGACAAATACACAAGGCTTGTTTAGTACAAATTGGGATGCAGATGATTCTGAAAGTGAGTTTCTAGGTAGCATGTACTGTCCCTAGAATTATTTCTATGCTTTATTGTCTTCAAGTTACTCATAATATATCACAGGTATGAATGATGAAGTTGATGCTAGCAGTGATAGTGACAAGGGAGATGATATGGATGAATTTTATGGTATGAAAAATGTCATTTTTATATTTTATTCCTTCATCCACCCTACTACAGATTGGTTGTACGTTTCCAGACATTGCAAATGGTGTAGATGAGTTAATAGTTGATGAAAATATTGAATGTGAATAAGCCCAGGGTAACCATGACCTTGCAGCTACCACCAAGACTAGTAAGCACAACAATGGAACTGGATCTGTTTACGAAAATCTGGAATTAGAGCAAGATATTTGTGAGGACCAGCATTAAGTAAGGCTATTTTTTCTTCTAAACTAAAAGCTTCCGAGCAAGAAAAACAAGTACTTGTAGAAAAGTACAATGGCATGGTGCAAGAAGTGTCAGAAATTAAGCGTCTTATGTTTGAGTTCTCATGAAAGGCAGCATGATCAAGTTGTTCTTGTACATTGATTTTCTCTGCATTTATAATTTGTGCCAATTAATTTACAAGGACTGACTTTCATAAACTACTCAACATTTTGTAGGATTGATGGTCCACAACAAGATATAGAAGCATCAGACGGTGTTGTATTCACCGATGAAGAATGATATCCATTCAAACAATGATGGTGTCCCACGATTGAAGATTGATAAATATTATATTTTCTAGTTGTCTTGTTTTCCAAATAGATATGAGCAAGTATATTGGTCATATAAGGAGTGCTTTTGATTCAAATGTCTTAAATGACATTTTAATTGAAGAATTGTATGTTAGAATTTTTGTATTTCTATTAATACAGAGGCTATGATCCTTTCAATTCATATTATTTTGTTTCTATATTATTATGGATGTTAAAATTCAAATGTTGGATGTTGTGTAAAGCGATCGTTGAACGGAAATTTATACTAAATATAAATGGTTTTGAAGTATATCAAAGTGGCGAAGAGAGTGGTCAGCAATGATACTTTGGTCCCCATGATAATATTATTAGCATACTTTGGTCACCATGATAATATTATTAGCGATGGCAAAAGTGGTTGTTAATACCATAATTGTGGTTGTTATTGCCTTGGGATTGACAACGACACACCTTCTCGTCGTTATAAGAATAACGACTGCAAAAGTTATGTGGTCGTTATACTTTTAACGACGGAGCCTACTACGACTAGCAGATTGTGGTCCTTATTGACCTTTAACGACCACAATCCGACTTTCAGCGGCCACATTTACTGTCGTTAAAGACTGTTTTCCTAGTAGTGGGAGGAAGGAGTACATCAGTGGAGCACCGAGGGGCCCACGAGGCAGGAGGCGCGCCCTAGGGAGGGCGCCCCCCACCCTCGTGACCTCCTCTTTGACCCCCTGGAGTAGGGTCCAAGTCTCCTGGATCACGTTCAATGAGAAAATCACGTTCTCGAAGACTTTATTCCGTTTGGACTCCGTTTGATATTCTGTTTATCCGAAACACTGAAATAGGCAAAAAAACAGCAATTCTGGGCTGGGCCTCCGGTTAATAGGTTAGTCCCAAAAATAATATAAAAGTGGAAAATAAAGCCCAATATAGTCCAAAACAGTAGATAATATAGCATGGAGCAATCAAAAATTATAGATACGTTGGAGACGTATCAGGCATCCCCAAGCTTAATTCCTGCTCTTCCTCGAGTAGGTAAATGATAAAAAGAGAATTTTTGATGTGGAGTGCTACTTGGCATAATTTCAATGCAAATCTTCTTAATTGTGGTATGAATATTCAGATTAGAAAGATTCAAGACAAAAGTTTATATTGACATAAAAATAATAATACTTCAAGCATACTAACAAAGAAATTATGTCTTCTCAAAATAACATGGCCAAAGAAAGTTATCCCTACAAAACCATATAGTCTGGCTATGCTCCATCTTCACCACACAAAGTATTTAAATCAAGCACACCCCCGATGATAAGCCAAGCAATTGTTTCATACTCTAACTTTTTCAAAACTTTTTCAATCTTCACGCAATACATGAGCGTGAGCCATGGATATAGCACTATAGGTGGAATAGAATGGTGGTTGTGGAGAAGACAAAAAGGAGGGGAAGATAGCCTCACATCAACTAGGCATATTGTAACGCCCTGAACACACCCGCCGGTGGTCGTTACTCCTGGCGGGATCTAGACTGGCCCCACAGATCAATACTAGTCTTTTCTGTGCACTTTGTCCTCACTCATGCGCACCCATGAGCAACTTCCCAGTCGGTCACCCATCCTGACACTACTCCAAGCTGAGCACGCTTAACTTTGGAGTTCTGTCCAAATGGGTTACCGGAAAAGAAGGAATTCCTTATTGATATGAGTAGTCTATCATCCCTAATAAGCCAGTCTATCACATACACCCCCACTCAGAGGAACCGACGTCCTCGTCGGGCCACAGGAATGTTCCCTCTTGGCACAACCGTTTGTGCATCCAGTCCGGTACATGTGCCATGCCGTGTGCCACAACGGGTCACAAACGTCATGAACAACATGATCGCGCACCTATCCACAACCATCCGTGTAACCGCGAGGGTCGGCTCTGATACCAACTTGTAACGCCCCGAACACATCCGCCGGTGGTCGTTACTCCTGGCGGGATCTAGACTGGCCCCACAGATCAATACTAGTCTTTTCTGCGCACTTTGTCCTCACTCATGCGCACCCGGGAGCAACTTCCCAGTCAGTCACCCATCCTGACACTACTCCAAGCTGAGCACGCTTAACTTTGGAGTTCTGTCCGAATGGGCTACCGGAAAAGAAGGAATTCCTTATTGATATGAGTAGTCTATCATCCCTAATAAGCCAGGCTATCACACATATCAACGGGCTATGGAGATGCCCATCAATAGATATCAATGTGAGTGAGTAGGTATTGCCATGCAACGGATGCACTAGAGCTATAAATGTATGAAAGCTCAACAAAAGAAACTAGTGGGTGTGCATCCAACTTGCTTGCTCACGAAGACCTAGGGCAATTTTGAGGAAGCCCATCATTGGAATATACAAGCCAAGTTCTATAATGTAAAATTCCCACTAGTATATGAAAGTGACAACATATGAGACTCTCTATATGAAGAACATGGTGCTACTTTGAAGCACAATATATGAGACTCGCTATATCATGGTGCTACTTTGAAGCGCAAGTGTGGTAAAAGGATAGTAGCATTGCCCCCTTTTTTAGGCCTTTTTTTCTTTGGCCTTTCTTTTTTTTATTGGGACAATGCTCTATTGAATGATGATCATCACACTTTTATTTATTTACAACTCAATGATTACAACTTGATTCTAAAACAAAGTATGACTCTATATGGATGCCTCCGGCGGTGTACTAGGATATGCAATGAATCAAGAGTGACAAGTATGAAGAAATTATGAATAGTGGCTTTGCCGTAAATACTATGTCAACTACATGATCATGCTAAGCAATATGACAATCATGAATGTGTCATGATGAACTAGATGGTGGAAAGTTGCATGGCAATATATCTCGGAATGGCTATGGAAATGCCATAATAGGTAGGTATGGTGGATGTTTTGAGGAAGGTATATGGTAGGTGTATGATACCGGCGAAAGGTGCGTGGTATTAGAGAGGCTAGCAAAGGTGGGAGGCTGAGAGTGCGTATAATCCATGGACTCAACATTAGTCATAAAGAACTCATATACTTATTGCAAAAATCTAGAAGTTATCAAAGCAAAGTATTACGTGCATGCTCCTAGGGGGATAGATTGGTAGGAAAAGACCATCGCTCGTCCCCGACCACCACTCATAAGGAAGACAATCAATAAATAAATCATGCTCCGACTTCGTTACATAACGGTTCACCATACGTGCATGCTACGGAAATCACAAACTTTAACACAAGTATTCTTTAAATTCACAACTACTCAACTAGCATGACTTTAATATTATCACCTCCATATCTCAAAACAATTATCGTGCTTCAATCTTTTCTTAGTATTCAGCACACTCAAAAGAAAGTTTCACAAAATCTTGAATACCAACCATATTATTATTAAGCAAATTACCATGCTATTAATAGACTCTCAAAATAATTTAAGTGAATCATGAGAGATCAATAGTTTCTTTAAAACAAATCCACCACCGTGCTCTAAAAGATCTAAGTGAAGCACATAGAGCAAAATTATAACGCTCAAAAGATATAAGTGAAGCACATAGAGCAAAATTATCTAGCTCAAAAGATATAAGTGAAGCACATAGAGCAAAACTACTTAGCTCAAAAAGATATAAGTGAAGCACATAGAGAAAAATTATCTAGCTCAAAAGATATAAGTGAAGCACATAGAGCAAAATTATCTAGCTCAAAAGATATAAGTGAAGCACATAGAGTATTATATCAAATTTTAATTCATGTATGGCTCTCTCAAAAGGTGTGTACACCAAGGATGATTGTGGCATACTAAGACACAAAGACACAAATAATACAAGATGCTCCAAGAAAAACACATATCATGTTGGTGAATAAAAATATAGCTCCAAGTAAATTACCGATGGAAGTGGACGAAAGAGGGGATGCCTTCCGGGGCATCCCCAAGCTTTGACTTTTTGGTGTCCTCAGATTATCTTGGGGGTGCCATGGGCATCCCCAAGATTAGGCTCTTGCCACTCCTTGTTCCATGATCCATCAAAAGAATTCACCCAAAACTTGAAAACTTCACAACACAAAGCTCAAAACAGAAAAATCGTGAGCTCCGTTAGCGAAAGAAAACAAAAGACCACTTCAAGGTACTGTAATGAAATCATTATTTATTTATATTGGTGTTAAACCTACTGTATTCCAACTTCTCTATGGATTACAAACTATTTTACTAGCCATAGATTCATCAAAATAAGCAAACAACACAAGAAAAACAGAATCTGTCAAAAACAGAACAGTCTGTAGTAATCTGTAGCTAGCGCAAGATCTGGAACCCCAAAAATTCTAAAATAAATTTCTGGACGTGAGTAATTTATCTATTAATCATATTAAAAAATAATTAACTAAATATCACTCTTCAAATAGAAATGACAGCAGTTCTCGTGAGCGCTAAAGTTTCTGTTTTTTACAGCAAGTTCAACAAGACTTTCCCCAAGTCTTCCCAACGGTTCTACTTGGCACAAACACTAATTAAAAACAAAAAACACAACCAAAACAGAGGCTAAATAATTTATTTATTGAATAATAGCAAGGAAAAATATTGGGTTATCTCCCAACAAGCGCTTTTCTTTAAAGCCTTATAGCTAGGCAATGATAATTTTAATGATGCTCACATGAAAGACAAGAACTGAAGCACAAAAGGAGCATCATAAAGCATGTGACAAACACATCTAAGTATAACATACTTCCTATGCATAGGCATCTCATAGACAAACCAATTATCAAGGCAAGCAAAAAATAGCATATGCAAGGAAGAGGAAAGAAACAATAGCAATCTCAACATAACGAGAGGTAATTTAGTAACATGAAAATTTCTACAACCATATTTTCCTCTCTCATAGTAATTACATGTAGGATCATAATCAAATTCAACAAAATATCTATCACATAAAATATTTTCAACATGATCCACATGCATCCAAAGTTGACACTCTTCCAAAATAGTGGGATTAACATTAACTAAAGTCATGACTTCTCCAAACCCACTTTTATCAAGATTTTCATAAGATGGAACATTCTCCAAATATGTGGGATCTAAAGTTGACACTCTTCCAAACCCACTTTCAATAATATTGCAAACACTATTATCAATCTCATATTCATCATGGGGCTTAAATAAATTTTCAAGATCATAAGAAGAATCACCCCAATCATGATCATTGCAACAAGTAGTAGGCATAGCAAAACTGGCATCCCCAAGCTTAGGGTTTTGCATATTATTAGCATAATTGACATTAATAGAATTTATAATAACATCGTTGCAATCCTGCTTTTTATTCAAAGATCTATCGTGAATCACTTCATAAAATACTTCATCGCAATTTTCAGATTCACGAATTTCAAGCAAAACTTCATAAAGATAATCTAGTGCACAAAACTCACTAGCAATTGGTTCAACATAACTCGATCTCTTAAAAAGATTAGCAAGCGGATGAGGATCCATAAATCTTAGGTTCTCTGTTTAGTAATAAATAAACGACTATTCCAATCATACGAGCAAACAAAAGGCAAGCGAGAAAAAGGCAAACGAAAAAGGAGGAGGAGAAGGAGAAAGAGAGGGCGAATAAAACGGCAAGGGTGAAGTGGGGGAGAGGAAAACGAGAGGCAAATGGCAACTAATGTAATGTTAGAGATAGGGATTGTGATGGTTACTTGGTATGTTAACTTTTTGCGTAGACTCCCCGGCAATGGCGCTAGAAATCCTTCTTGCTATGTCTTGAGCTTGCGTTGGTTTTCCCCGAAGAGGAAGGGATGATGCACTAGAGTAGCGTAAGTATTTCCTCAGTTTTTGAGAACCAAGGTATCAATCCATTAGGAGGCCATGCTCAAGTCCCTCGTACCTGCACAAAACGATAGCTACTCGCAACCAACGCGATTAGGGGTTGTCAATCCCTTCACGGTCACTTACGAGAGTGAGATCTGATAGATATAATATTTTTGGTATTTTTGGTATAAATATGCAAAGTAAAAAAGTAAAAAAGCAAAGCAAGATTAAAGTGATGGAGATTGATATGATGAGAATAGACCCGGGGGCCATAGGTTTCACTAGTGGCTTCTCTCATGAGCATAAGTATTCTACGGTGGGTGAACAAATTACTGTTGAGCAATTGACAGAATTGAGCATAGTTATGAGAATATCTAGGCATGGTCATGTATATAGGCATCACGTCCATGACAAGTAGATCGAAACGATTCTGCATCTACTACTATTACTCCACTCATCGACCGCTATCCAGCATGCATCTAGAGTATTAAGTTAAAAATAGAGTAACGCCTTAAGCAAGATGACATGATGTAGAGAGATAAATTCTTGCAATATGAAATAAACCCCATCTTGTTATCCTCGATGGCAACATACAATATGTGCCTTGCTGGCCCTTCTGTCACTGGGTAAGGACACCGCAAGATCAAACCCAAAGCTAAGCACTTCTCCCATGGCAAGAACTACCAATCTAGTTGGCCAAACCAAACGGATAATTCTAAGAGACTTGCAAAGATAACCAATCATAAATAAAAGAATTCAGAGAAGATTCAAATATTATTCATAGATAGAATTGATCATAAACCCATAATTCATCGGTCTCAACAAACACACCGCAAAAAGAAGATTACATTGAATAGATCTCCACTAGAGAGGGGGAGAACTTTGTATTGAGATTCAAAGAGAGAGAAGAAGCCATCTAGCTACTAACTATGGACCCAAAGGTCTGAGGTAAACTACTCACACTTCATCGGAGAGGCTATGATGATGTAGAAGCCCTCCGTGATGACGGCCCTCTTCCGGCGGAGCTCCAGAACAGGCCCCAAGATGGGATCTCGTGGATACAGAAAGTTGCGGCAGTGGAATTAGGTTTTTGGCTCCTCATCTGATCGTTTGGGGGTACGTGTGTATATATAGGAGGAAGGAGTACATCGGTGGAGCACCGAGGGGCCCACGAGGCAGGGGGGCGCACCCCCCACCCTCGTGACCTCCTCTTTGACCCCCTGGAGTAGGGTCCAAGTCTCCTGGATCACGTTCGGCGAGAAAATCACGTTCCCGAAGATTTTATTCCGTTTGGACTCCGTTTGATATTTTGTTTATCCGAAACACTGAAATAGGCAAAAAACAGTAATTCTGGGTTAGGCCTCCGGTTAATAAGTTAGTCCCAAAAATAATATAAAAGTGGAAAATAAAGCCCAATATAGTCCAAAACAGTAGATAATATAGCATGGAGCAACCAAAAATTATAGATACGTTGGAGACGTATCAGGCCCCTCGTTGCTCCACCGACCTACTTCTTCCTCCTATATATATTCATATACCCCGCAAACGTCTAGGAGCACCACGAAACCCTATTTCCACCACCGCAACCTTTTGTACCCAAGAGATCCCATCTTGGGGCCTTTTTCGGAGCTCCGCTGAAGGGGGCATTGATCACGGAGGGCCTCTACATCAACTCCATGGCCCCTCCGATGATGTGTGAGTAGTTTACCTCAGACCTTCGAGTCCATAGCTAGTAGCTAGGTGGCTTCTTCTCTCTCTTTGGATCTCAATACAAAGTTCTCCTCGATTCTCTTAGAGATCTATTCGATGTAATCTTCTTTTGCGGTGTGTTTGTCGAGATCCGATGAATTGTGGGTTTATGATCAAGTCTATCTATGAACAATACTTGAATCTTCTCTGAATTCTTTTATGTATGATTGGTTTATCTTTGCAAGTATCTTCGAATTATCAGTTTGGTTTGGCCTACTAGATTGATCTTTCTTGCAATGGGAGAAGTGCTTAGCTTTGTGTTCAATCTTGCGGTGCTCGATCCTAGTGACAGAAAGGGAAATGACACATATTGTATTGTTGCCATCGAGGATAAAAACATGGGGTTTACATGATATTGCATGAGTTTATCCCTCTACATCATGTCATCTTGCTTAAGGCGTTACTCTGTTCTTATGAACATAATACTCTAGATGCATGCTGGATAGCGGTCGATGTGTGGAGTAATAGTAGTAGATGCAGGCAAGAGTCGGTCTACTTATCACAGACGTGATGACTATATACATGATCATACCTAGATATTCTCATAATTATTCGCTTTTCTATCAATTGCTCGACAGTAATTTGTTCACCCACCATAATAATTATGCTATCTTGAGATAAGCCACTAGTGAAACCTATGGCCTGTTGGAAATATGCCCTAGAGGCAATAATAAAATGGTTATTATTATATTTCTTTGTTCATGATAATTGTCTATTGTTCATGCTATAATTGTGTTATCCGGAAATCGTAATACATGTGTGAATACATAGACCACAACACGTCCCTAGTGAGCCTCTAGTTGACTAGCTCGTTGATCAAAAGATAGTCATGGTTTCCTGACTATGGACATTGGATGTCATTGATAACGGGATCACATCATTAGGAGAATGATGTGATGGACAAGACCCAATCCTAAGCATAGCTCAAAGATTGTGTAGTTCGTTTGCTGTAGCTTTTCTGAATGTCAAGTATCATTTCCTTAGACCATGAGATTGTGCAACTCCCGGATACCGTAGGAGTGCCTTGGGTGTGCCAAACGTCACAACGTAACTGGGTGACTATAAAGGTACATTACAGGTATCTCCGAAAGTGTCTGTTGGGTTGGCACGAATCGAGACTGGGATTTGTCACTCCGTATGACGGAGAGGTATCTCTGGGCCCACTCGGTAATGCATCATCATAATGAGTTCAATGTGATCAAGTGGTTGATCACGGGATCATGAATTACGGTACGAGTAAAGTGACTTGCCGGTAACGAGACCGAACAAGGTATTGGGATACCGACGATCGAGTCTCGGGCAAGTAACGTACCGATTAACAAAGGGAATAGTATACGGACTGATTGAATCCTCGACATCGTGGTTCATCCAATTAGATCATCGACGAGCATGTGGGAGCCAACATGGGTATCCAGATCCCGCTGTTGGTTATTGACCGGAGAGTCGTCTCGGTCATGTCTGCATGTCTCCCGAACCCGTAGGGTCTACACACTTAAGGTTCGGTGACGCTAGGGTTGTTAGGAAGACTTGTATGTGATTACCGAATGTTGTTCGGAGTCCCGGATGAGATCCCGGACGTCACGAGGAGTTCCGGAATGGTCCGGAGGTGAAGATTTATATGTAGGAAGTTGTCATACGGTCACCGGAAAGGTTCGGGGGCATATCGTTATTGTACCAGGGCCACCGGAGGGGTTCCGGGGTCCACCGGGAGGGGCCACCTCTCTCGGAGGGCCTAATGGGCTGTAGAGGAAAGGGAACCAGCCCTACATGGGATGGCCACATCCCCCCCTTGGGCCCATGCACCTAGGGTTGGGGGGGAAACCCTAAAGGGGGCGCCCCCCTTGCTTGGGGGGCAAGCCCCCTCCCCTTGGCCGCCGCCCCCCCCTCTAGATCTCATCTAGAGGGGGGCGGACCCCTTCCTCCTTCCCCTATAAATAGAGGGGCAAGGGGAGGGATGCATAGATCATCCAAGGTGCAGCCCCTCCCCTCCCCAACACCTCTCCTCCTCCGTAAGAGCTTGGCGAAGCCCTGCCGGAGTACTGCAGCTTCACCACCACCACGTCGTCGTGCTGCTGTTGGAGCCCTCTTCCTCAACCTCTCCCTCCTCCTTGTTGGATCAAGGCGCGGGAGACGTCCTCGCTCCGTACGTGTGTTGAACGCGGAGGTGCCGTCCGTTCGGCGCTAGGATCTTCGGTGATTTGGATCACGACGAGTACGACTCAATCAACCCCGTTCTCTTGAACGCTTCCGCTCGTGATCTACAAGGGTATGTAGATGCACTCCTCTCTCCCTCGTTGCTAGATGACTCCATAGATTGATCTTGGTGATGCGTAGAAAATTTTAAAATTCTGCTACATTCCCCAACATGGCCCTGGGTCTATTTTTCATCATACAAGCACTACTAGGAAAAGGCTAATTAGTGGCGCGCCTGTTTAGGCCATTAATGGCGCACTACAGGTGTGCCACTATTATCACGCCATTAGTAACAAAATAGTAATGACGCGCCAATACTATGCCTATCTGGTGCGCCATTACTATCTGGGTTAGTAATGGCGCACCACATAGAAGTGCGCCATTACTAAGAATTTTTTTTCAAAAAAAATTCAATTATTTTTTTCATTTTTTTCTTAATCTCGGGTCACTATGGTGTAATCTCAGGTCAATATGCTTAATCACTAGTCAAATCGCACTCTGTGGTCAAACTTCCCGGAAGGTCACCCATTCTCACACTACTCCAGCCCGAGCACGCTTAACTTGGCAGTTCTATCCAACCCCAGCACCAACTCACTTCACAGGCACTTGTTGATATATCTATCATATCTATCCTATTACACCTTGTTGATGTCTAGGACTTTGTTCATGTTCATGAGTGTGATGAAATTTTGAAAAAATATTTCAAACTTCCCGGTCATATTACATATCATATTTTGAAAAAAAAATCAATTTTTTTAAACCAAATTTTTTTCTGTTACTAGTGGCGCACCTAGCAAATGGTGCGCCACTAGTAAGTTTGAATTTTTTTCATTTCCCCCCCTCTAGATCTTAAAAGCCCCATATCAATTCGGATGTAACTTTTCGAGTAGAAGATTTTTCATCTAGAAAAACTTTTTAATCCGAGTTCGTATGCAAAAGTTATGCCCATTTTACTAAATTCCAGAGAGATTTTGCAAATAATGTCAAAATTCATAGTTGTAAATTTTCCCAACAACTAGACCATATATCACATGGGAAACTTATTTTCTTTTATTTTTTTGACATTTCCATCATTTCCTTTTATTTTTTTAAAACTGAAATGGCGG
>NC_041388.1:597076563-597122147 GCF_002162155.2 Triticum dicoccoides
GCATTTAGCACTAGGGTTACTAATGACACACCTGATGTGTGGTGCGCCATTACTAGTTTTGAAAAAAAAATTAAAAAATGTTAGTAGTGGCGCACCAGTGGAGAGTGCAAAATCTCTCTAGAATTTAGTAAAATGGGCATAACTTTTGCACTGTCCACTGGTGCGCCACTACTAACAACTTTTTTAATTTTTTTGTCAAAACTACTAATGGCGCACGGTGAGTGTGGTGCGCCATTACTAGTTGACATAGTAATGGCGCACTATCCCATGGTGCACCATTACTAACAATTTTTTTTAATTTTTTTCAAAACTTCTAATGGCGCACCACACACCAAGTGCGCCATTAGTAATATGTTAATAATGGCGCACATGTATCTGGTGCGCCACTGCTATATAGCAGTGGCACACCACATACATGGTGCGCCATTAATGTCCATATCATCTATAGCCCTTTTCCTAGTAGTTAAGTTTCCAATCTATTTTATTTTATAATCTTTACTTTCAATCTATATCATAAAAATACCAAAAATATTTATCTTATTTTTATCATCTGTATCAGATCTCACTCTTGCAAGTGGCCGTGAAGGGATTAACAACCCCTTTATCGCGTTGGTTGCGAGGTTCTTATTTGTTTGTGTAGGTACGAGGTGACTCGCGCTTGGTCTCCTACTAGATTGATATCTTGGTTCTCAAAAACTGAGGGAAATACTTACTCTGCTTTACTGCATCACCCTTTCCTCTTCAAGGGAAAATCAACTCAGTGCTCAAGAGGTAGCAGGGCATAAGTCCCACTCTCTGTCAGCATAGGATTAATATGGAACCTGATGCTAAACCAATTGTGGATCCTCAACGACGATTAAATCCTAAGTTGAAGGAAGTGGTAAGAACTGAAATACTAAAGCTTCTAGAAGTAGGTATAATCTATCCCATAGCTGATAGTAGATGGGTAAGTCCTGTTCATCGTGTCCCTAAGAAAGGAGGTATAACTGTTGTTCCTAATGATAAGAATGAACTTATTCCACAAAGAATTGTGACTGGCTATAGAATGGTAATTGATTTCAAAATATTAAACAAAGCAACTAGAAAAGTTCATTACCCTTTGCCTTTTATTGATCAAATGTTAGAAAGATTGTCAAAGCACACACACTTTTATTTCCTTGATGGATATTCCGGTTTCTCCCAAATACATGTATCACAACTGGATCAAGAGAAAACCACCTTTACTTGTCCTTTTGGAACTTATGCTTATAGACGTATGCCTTTTGGTTTATGTAATGTACCTGCTACCTTTCAAGGATGTATAACTGCTATATTCTATGACTTCTGTGAAAAGATTGTTGAGGTTTTCGTGGATGGTTTTTCAGTTTACGGAACTTCTTTTGATGATTGCTTAAGCAACCTTGATCGAGTTTGCAAAGATGTGAACAAACTAATATTGTCTTGAATTGGGAGAAGTGCCACTTTATGGTGAACGAGGGTATTGTCTTGGGGCATAAAATTTCCGAACGAGGTATTGAGGAAGCTAAGGTTGATGTAATTGAGAAAATGCCATGTCCTAAAGTTATTAAAGGTATCGAAGTTTCCTTGGTCATGCTGGTTTCTATATAAGGTTTACTAAAGACTTCTCTAAAATTTCTAGGCCTCTTACTAATCTCTTCCGAAAAGATGTTCCATTTGTTTTTGATGATGAATGTGTAGAAGCCTTTGACACATTTAAGAAATCCTTAACTTCTGCACCTATCATTCAATCACATGATTGGAACTTACCTTTTGAAATTTGTGATGCTAGTGATTATGTTGTTGGTGCTGTTCTAGGACAAATAGTCGATAAGAAATTAAATGTTATCCATTATGCTAGTAAAACTCTAGACAGTGCTCAAAGAAACTATGCTACTACTGAGAAATAATTTGTAGTAGTTGTGTTCGCATGTGATAAATATCTTATGGAAAAGAAGGATGCTAAACCTAGACTCATTAGGTGGGTTCTTTTGCTACAAGAATTTGATTTACATATCACTGATATGAAGGGAGCTGAGAATCTTGTAGCTGATAACTTGTCTAGGTTAGAAAATATCCTTGATGACCCACTATCTATTGATGATAGCTTCCTGGATGAACAACTAGCTGTCATAAATGCTTCTCATAATACTCCTTGGTATGCAGAGTATGCTAATTACATTGTTGCTATACCACCTAGTTTCACATACCAGCAAAAGAAAAAAATTCTTCTTTGACTTAAGACATTACTTTGGGGATGACCGACATCTTTATAAAGGAGTAGATGGTATGATTAGACGTTGTATACCTAAGCATGAACATGAACAAATCCTATGGAAATGTCACTTTGAGGCCGATGAGGACATCAATACCATTGTTACACCCACAGCCCCTACTGCTATACACACTGGACCGATTACTAGAGCTCGCGCACGCCAATTGAATTATTAGGTACTTTCATTTTTTGGTAACGATTCTAATGTTCATGAGCATATGATGCTGCCTAAATTGGATACATTTGTTTTGCTCACAAATGAAGGGCCTAGCTTGGACAAGAAAGATGAACCTTGGAGCAAGTTCAAGCATGGAGATGATGGCATGCGCAAGGGGAACAAGAACGGAGTTACAAGTGATGATTCCAGGACTCTGAAGCCACCATAATGAGTGCATGAAGCATGGGACGAAATATACAAGATGCCACTTCATAAATTTCGTCTAGAGGCTATTTTAGGTGCTGCGTCACCTTATTATTGGGCCAGGCCCATGTATTTTCGAAGTACTTAAGTATAGGTTGTTTTTAGAGTCCGTATGTGTGGGGAAACAAGAGTTAGGGTTGGTTTCGGACCCCTCCACCAAGGGCCACGAAATTCCCCCTCTCTCCTCCATATATACAACCCTTAGGGCATCGTTTAGGCTTTGGGTTTTGTTTAGATTAAAAGTTCGCCATAGCTGCAACTTCGCGTACTTCGTTTGTGTCCAACGACCAGACCAAGACGTCACAGAACCCCACCTTGATCAATAAAGCTTTCATCTTATATTCGCAATATCCAGATTTCAATCTCAGTTTCTTGCTTGTTCTTCATTTGCTCGCAGGAAACAGACCCTCGTGGTCAGGTTGATCGTGCTCCGGCGTGGTCAATAACCCTCGGAAGTTGGTTTAGCGATTGCTAAGGCGCGACGTCTCGCACGTTCGTAGTCGGATCGTCAAGGTCGACTCCCACAGAAAACGATAGTCACCATATGATCGAAACATCGGGACACCTTTGCCTCTATCAGAGGCCTATAAAGGACATCATGCGGGATATAGAAGTGCACATAAGGTCTTACAATCTGGTTTTTATTGGCCTACTCTTTTCAAGGATGTGATACGTCTCCAACGTATCTATAATTTTTGATTGTTCCATGCTATTATATTATCTGTTTTGGATGTTAATGGGATTATTTATACACTTTTATATTATTTTTGGGACTAACCTACTAACCCAAGGCCCAGTGCAAATTGTTGTTTTTTTGCCTATTTCGGTGTTTCGTGGAAAACGAATATCAAACAGAATCCAAATGGAATGAAACCTTCGGGAGAGTTATTTTTGAAACCAACGTGATCCAGGGAGGCACGCCTGCCCCCTGGGTGCGCCCCCACCCTCGTGGGCCCCTCGTAGCTCCACCGACCTACTTCTTCCTCCTATATATGTCCATATACCGCGAAAACATCCAGGAGCACCACGAAACCCTATTTCCACTTCCACAACCTTCTGTACCCAAGAGATCCCATCTTGGGGCCTTTTTCAGAGCTCCACCGGAGGGGGGATCGATCATGGAGGGCTTCTACATCAACACCATAGCCTCTCTGATGATGTGTGAGTAGTTTACCACAGACCTTCGGGTCCGTAGTTATTGGCTAGATGGCTTCTTCTCTCTCTTTGGATCTCAATACAATGTTCTCCTCGGTCTTCCTAGAGATTTATTTGATGTAACTCTTTTTGCGGTGTGTTTGTCGACATCCGATGAATTGTGGGTTTATGATCAAGTTTATCTATGAACAATATTTGATTATTCTCTGAAATCTTTTATATATGATTGGTTATCTTTGCAAGTCTCTTTGAATTATCAGTTTGATTTGGCCTACTAGATTGATCTTTCTTGCAATGGGAGAAGTGCTTATCTTTGGGTTCAATCTTGCGGTGTCTTTTCTTAGTGACAGCAGGGGCAGCAAGGCACATATTGTATTTTTGCCATTGAGGATAAAAAGATGGGGTTTATACCATATTGCTTGAGTTCATCCCTCTACATCATGTCATCTTGCTTAATACATTAATCTGTTCTTATGAACTTAATACTCTAGATGCATGATGGATAGCAGTCGATGTGTGGAGTAATAGTAGTAGATGTAGAATCGTTTCGGTCTACTTGTCGCGGACGTGATGCCTATATACATGATCATGCCTAGATATTCTCATAATTATTCACTTTTCTATCAATTGCTCGACAGTAATTTGTTCACCCACCGTAATACTTATGCTATCTTGAGAGAAGCCACTAGTGAAACCTATGGCCCCGGGTCTATCTTTTATCATATAAGTTTCCAATCTATTTTACTTTGCAATCTTTATTTTCCAATATATATCATTAAAATACCAAAAATATTGATCTTATTATCTCTATCAGATCTCACTCTCGTAAGTGACCGTGAAGGGATTGACAACCCCTTTATCGCATTAGTTGCGATGTTCTTTTTTGTTTGTGTAAGTACGAGGGACTTGCGTGTAGTATCCTACTGGATTGATACCTTGGTTCTCAAAAACCGAGGGAAATACTTACGCTACTTTGTTGCATCACCCTTTCCTCCTTAAGGGAAAACCAATGCAGTGCTCAAGAGGTAGCAAGAAGGATTTCTGGCGCCGTTCCCTGGGAGATCTACCATAAGTCAAGACATAGCAAGTACCCATCACAAACTCTTATCCCTCACATTACATTATTTGCCATTTGGCTCTCATTTTCCTCTCCCCCACTTCACCCTTGCCGTTTTATTCTCCCTCTTTTCCGCTCGCCTCTTTTTCCGCTCGCCTCTTTTTCGCTCGCTTCTTGTGTGCTTGTGTGTTCGATTGTTTTTCACGATGGCTCAAGATAATACTAAATTGTGTGATTTCTCCAATACCAACAATAATGATTTTATTATCACTCCGATTGCTCCTTTTACCGATGCTAAATCTTGTGAGATTACTACTGCTTTGCTAAATCTTGTCATGAAATATCCATCTTCTGGCCTTCCTAGTGAAGATGCCGCTACCCATCTAAATAGCTTTGTTGATTTGTGTGATATGCAAAAGAAGAAAGATGTGGATAATGATATTGTTAAATTGAAGCTATTCTCGTTTTCACTTAGAGATCGTGCTAAAACTTGGATTTCTTCTTTGCCTAAAAATAGTATTGATTCTTGGAACAAGTGCAAAGATGCTTTTATCTCTAAGTATTTTCCTCCCGCTAAGATCATCTCTCTTAGAAATGATATTATGAATTTAAGCAACTAGATCATGAGATGATTAACGAGACTATCCTAGTTCTAATTCCAAAGGTGAAGGACCCCACTAACCTCACTCAATTCAGACCTATTAGCTTGTGCAATGTACTTTACAAAATTGCTTCCAAGGTTTTATCTAATAGGCTGAAACAAATTCTTCCTGATATTATCTCTGAAGAGCAGTCTGCCTTTGTTCCTGGGCGCTTGATAACTGACAACATCATTACTGCTTATGAATGCCTGCATTTTATGAAGAGAAACAAAGCTCAGAGGAACAGATTTTGTGCTGTTAATGGAAAAACTGTTGCAATGCTTCTGGTCAAAGGATAAGTCTTGCAAAATCCTCGGTTTTCTTCAGTAAGGGTTACCCATCCCCTTTAAAAACTGAGGTAAAGAATGCTTTGAATATTGGAAATGAGTCCCTCTCTGATAGATATCTGGGAATGCCATCTGATGTGGGAAATTGCAAGAATGGTGCTTTCAAGTTTCTAAAGGACCGTGTATGGAACAAGGTCAAGGGTTGGATGGAAAAGCTTTTGTAAGCGGGAGAAAAGGAAGTTCTCATAAAATCAGTGGCACGGGAAATTCCATTCTACTCCATGTCATGTTTCAGACTGCCTTGCGGTCTTTGTGAACACATTAACTCATTGATTAGAAAGTTCTGGTGGGACAACAAGGAGGGAAAATGGAAGCCTAGTTGAGTCTCTTGGAGCACGATGACTCAACCAAAATATTGTGGAGGCTTGGGGTTCTGAGATATTGAACTCTTTAATCTTGCTCTCCTAGCAAGACAGGCATGGAAAATCCTGATGGACCCAGAGTCACTTAGTGCACGCACATTAAAGGCCAAGTACTACCCTACGAGGGAGTTTTTGCATACCGAACTAGGCTCAGCCCCCTCCCAAATATGGCAAGCCATCATTGATGGCTGCGAGGTGCTCACGCAGGGGCTGATCCGGAGGATATGTAATGGCCAAACGATGAGCATCTGGAAACACAACTGGCTGCCAAGGCCCTCGAACATGAGGAAAATTGTGAGTAGAGTGGCCAACCCTCCTCAAATGGTGAGCGAGCTAATTTTGCCTAGTGCAGAATGGAATCAGACATTGACTGATGAGGTATTCCTGCCAACAGATGCTGCAGCGATATATTCTATTCCTTTGTGTACACCGAATATTGAGGATTTCTGGTAATGGGTTGTCACATCCCTAGTTCTGGTATGACCTAGGCTAGCCTTCATGTTTGCATCATGTTTAAATTTCATTGAAATTTGAAATGGGGATTTGTGAAACCCCCAAAAATCATTTCTGGAAATGACCTAGATAAAAATTGCTCCAAAAAGGTCCAAGAAAATGTTCATGTTGCTCTCTGGAAATATTGGACAGAGATAAAAATCAAACCAATATTTTCATGAGCTCATAAATATTTATTTAGCCATTTGGAATTAATGCAATAATTATTTGCATTGGATATATATACGATATATTTATTTATATATGTCCCATAATTCTGATTTTTATGTGAGGGGCTCTGGAATATTTCAACTAGCTCCTACAATAAAGTTTAGAAGAAAATTAGTTGATTTAGTATTTTACTAAATCAGGAACAAATGACAGAAAATAGAAAAAAGAAACAAAAGGGAAAAACCTCACCTGGCTTACGTGGCCCAGGAGAGAAGCCGGCCCAGCTGGCTGGCCAGCCCAGCATCCTCCCCCTGTCGTCTTCCTCCTCTGCCAGGAGGACGAGGGCGTGTGCCCGGCGCTTGTGGCCACACGCCATGGCCACCTCCTGCTTCCGCCGACGCGGGAGAGGCTCCTGGAGCCGCCACGCACCACCCCGACCTCCCTCACTCTCTCCCCGTGCCCTCCCCTTTCCTCTGTCTCTCTCCCTCGCTCTCCCCTCACGCGCCTGAGCACGCCGCCGTGAGCCGCTGCGCCCACCGCCGTTGCCTTGCCTCCTCGAGCTGTCCAGAGCCTCCGCCACCTCTCGCTTCACCTCTGCACCGAAGGAAGGAAGCATAGAGGCCCCGAGCAGCCGCCATCATCATCGTCTTCAAGCTTCGGCTCCGACGCCCTTATCCATCGATCCGGCCACTCCGGCGCGTCCCCGAGCCCGCTTACCATCCCTGCAGCTCCCCGATGAGTCGTTGACCCATTTCCCCCTTGCCTCGTCGTCCCTCGCGTCCTCTAGAGCTAGCACCGCCGTGACCGAAGCTCGCCGCCGCACAGCCATGTCGCCGCCGTGGCCACCGTCACATAGAGCTGCACCCGAGCACATAGCCGTGCTCAGTGCAACGCCAGGAGGCCATAGACGCCTTCTGGAGCCCCTGTCGTGCCCCGTAGGCCATTCCCACTCGAAGCCTTGCTCCGCCGCCGCCTCGAGCTCGATTCCGGCGAGCTCCGGCCGTCCCTGCCTCTCCCACTTGCCCCAGAAGACGTGGACGAGCTCTGGCTCCTCGCTCGTGGCCTCCGCCGCCCAAATGGGCACCGGAGGACCAAATCTGAGGCCTCCGCCGCGTCCTGCCTCGCCGGCGGCTAAACGCCAGCGGGTTTACCGTGTTTGACCCCCCCAGTTGACTAGTTTTAACCCATATGGGTCATTGACATGTGGGGCCCGGCCCTGCTAATTTTTAATTTAGGATTAGCCACAGACACTGACCTGTGGAGCCCACACGTCAGGTTTGACTTAGTCAGTGCCTTTGACCTGCTGACATAAGCATCACACTGTGCTGACACAATATATCATTTTCTGGATTTAAAATAAATCAGGAAAATCCAGAAAATGTTATAAACTTCAAAAATTCATAGAAATTCAACCATAGCTCTGATTGAAATAATTTATATATGAAAAATTATCAGAAAAATTCAATCTATCCATCTGTACCATTTTCATGCATGACAAACCAACCTATACATGCTGTATATATGAAAACACACTTATGGCATATTTAGGAGCTTATTTGGAGTTGTATTTGAACCCTTGGTTCAAATGGACCTCAACTAAATAAATGCTAGTTGCATTAGCTCAAACAGCATCACATCTTCATGCCATGTTCATGCATCATATTGTTGCATATGATTGTGTATTGATTTCTGACACCATTCCTTCTCGATAGGTCCTGCTCCGGAGACCGATCCAGAGTACATGTCTTAGGAGCAGTGCCCCCCTGTTGATCTACCAGGCAAGCAAACCCCCTTGGTTCATTCCGATACAATCCTACCCTCTTGCTCCTGCTCTCATTTATTGCATTAGGACAGATTCAACTACTACTTCATGCTGCGGTAGTTGAACCCATTCCTCTGCATGACCTGTCAATGCCACAGTAAATAGTTAAAACCCACTAGCATGTGTAGGAGTTGATTGAGCCATGTTGTGTTCCTACCATGCTTTGCCTGCTATTGCTTAGAGTATGTTAGGTCTCATTCATTGGGAATGAATTGGAGTGCAATGCTATGTTCTGATGCTGAGAGTTAAGTGTGTGAACACGATTTGGTAAAGGTAGCGGTGAGAGGCCATGTAGGAGTACATGGTGGGTTGTCTCACAAGAACCGTCCTTAAGCACTGAGTTCTGTGTATGTCGTCCAATGACTAGCTACTACCACACATTGGAATGCTTAAGTGCCCCTCTCGACTTATTAACCAACTTGATCTCTGTCCAGGAGTTGCAAATAGTTTCTGGTGTTTATAGGTAGTGCTATTTTTCTACCGAGTGGCACCCGGCAGGGTGGACTTGGGACAGACTAGGCACATGTGGCCCGGTGTACTGAGTGGCACCCGGATGGTGGGCTCGGGAACCCTGTACACATCGTTTGGGGCCGTGAGCGAAACCCTGGCCAGATCTCCTTGCGGATGGAACCCGAATAGGCGATAGACCTGGACTAGAGTCTTGTGTGGTTAGTCAGGTCGTGGCCGACACCCTCGCCAGGCTTCCGCTTGAAGGTTGCCGAGATACATGACATGTATATGGTGATAAGTGGTGAGAGCGTGTCCTCGGTTATGGACTTCTTGGATGCTTACGTGGTACATAGACAACTTAAAGTGGATACTCTAAAATGCTCAAGACAAGTGTGAGTGCTATGGATGGCCTTCTCGTAAGGAGACGTGGATGAATCCATAGTAGTGTATTGATGTGGTGATTAGTTACCTCGTGTGCGCTGCCTTATCTCAAAGAACTTTCTCGTTGTCATAGAACAGGATAGCCACTGAGTCAAAGCTGGCTTGCTGCAACTAAACCCCACATTACCTTCTTGATACAAATGCATGTATGATAGGATCTGATGTAAGTCTTGCTGAGTACCTTTGTACTCACGTTTGCTTTATTTATGTTTTGCAGGTGAGACATCTGTCTCACTAATAGTACCGCTTGGACTTCGACGAGTAGCTTGTTACCTCAGCTACGATCTTGTACCCTTGGGAGGGACTCGTAGATAATCAGGCTTCTTGGCCTTTTCTTTTTTAGTTGTTTATACTCGGACATGTAATGCTTCTGTTGCTTGTATGCTCTGAATGATGGGTCATGTGACCCCTGTTTGTATTAATGCTATGTGGCCCTTCTGGGCCTTTATCTATATGAGTTGCATTATGTTGTGATGCCATGTTGTACAGCACATACTTGCATGTTATGCGTACGTGTGACGTGTATTGCTATGTGTGGGATCCGACAATCTAGTTGTTTATCCTTGGCAGCCTCTCTTATGGGGAAATGTAGTCTAGTGCTTCCTTGAGCCATAGTACTCTGCTACAGCCTGGTTCACCGGAGTCCTGCTAGCCCAGCAGTACTGCTCAGGAAACTTGACTGGCCGGCATGTGTTTCACTTCGTTCCTGTGTTTGTCCCTTCGGGGAAATATCACGCGGTGACATCCGGAGTCCTGCCTAGCCTGCTACAGCCCGGGTTCCCCGGAGTCCTGTTAGCCCAGTGCTACAGCCCGGATTCACACGCTATTGATCGAGATGCTCGATGTGAATCATGTATGCCTGTCCCCATAGGTTAGTGCCGCTTTGGGTTCACGACTAGCCATGTCGGCCCGGGTTCTCTGTCATATGGATGCTAGCGACACAATCATATACGTGAGCCAAAAGGCGCAAACGGTCCCGGGCCAGGGTAAGGCGACACCCGTGGGAATACCGTGCGTGAGGCCGCAAAGTGATATGAGGTGTTACCGGCTAGATCGATGTGACTTGGAATCGGGGTCCCGACATGGGTGCATGAAAGACGTGGTGTTTTCTCAGTTCTATCTTCTTATCGCATGCTAGTAGAAACTAAGATGAGGAGAGAGGCTTGGTTAGAAGGGAGAGCTGATACTTTGAATATGGACAGAGAAAAATAGTCTTGGGAGATGCTGTGGAAAGTGAATGTCCCCTCAAAGATGAAAATGTTTTTATGAAGATTGGCTCAGCAATCTATCCCAACAGCGGACGTGCTGCATCATCAGAACATGTCTACTACTACATGTTGTGGCCTGTGTGGAGCCGAGGATTCTTGGCAACATTCTTTGCTTCACTGCACGGTCGCCAGATGCGTATGGGCACTTCACGACTAGGATCTTGTGGAGGCATTGAACACCACAACGAAATTGGATGCAAAACGGTGGTTATTTAGGGTCCAGGACATGCTTTCTCCACAAGAATTCATCTTGGTAATCGCAACCCTATGGGCACTTTGGTATGCAAGATGCCAGGCGCTACATTGATAACTCACAAGTATAGGGGATCGCAATAGTTTTCGAGGGTAGAGTATTCAACCCAAATTTATTGATTCGTAACAAGGGGAGCCAAAGAATATTCTCAAGTATTAGTAGCTGAGTTGTCAATTCAACCACACTTGGAAACTTAATATCTGCATCAAAGTGTTTAGTAGCAAGGTAATATGATAGTAATGGTAATGGTAGCAAAAGGTAACAGTAGTAAAAGTAATGTTTTTGGTATTTTGTAGTGATGATAGCAATAGCAAAGACAAAGTAAATAAGCGGAGAACAATATATGGAAAGCTCGTAGGCAATGGATCGGTGATGGAGAATTATGTCGGATGCGGTTCATCATGTAACAGTCATAACCTAGGGTGACACCGAACTAGCTCCAGTTCATTGATATAATGTAGGTATGTAGTCCAAACATAGTCATACGTGCTTATGGAAAAGAACTTGCATGACATCTTTTGTCCTACCTCCCGTGGCAACGGGTCCTTATGGAAACTAAGGGATATTAAGGCCTCCTTTTAATAGAGTACCGGAAAAAACCATTAACACATAGTGAATACATGAACTCCTCAAACTACGGTCATCACCGGTAAGTATCCCGATTATTGTCACTTCGGGGTTAACGGATCATAACACGTAATAGGTGACTATAGACTTGCAAGATAGGATCAAGAACTCTCATATATTGATGAAAACATAATAGGTTCAGATCTGAAATCATGGCACTCGGGCCCTAGTGACAAGCATTAAGCATAACAAAGTCATAGCAACATCAATCTTAGAACATAGTGGATACTAGGGATCAAACCGTAACAAAACTAACTCGATTGTATGATAGATCTCATCCAACCCATCACCGTCCAGCAAGCCTGCAATGGAATTACTCATGCACGGCAGTAAGCATCATGAAATTGGTGATGGAGGATGGTTGATGATGACGATGGCGACGGATTCCCCTCTCCGGAGCCCCGAACGGACTCCAGATCATCCCTCCCAAGAGGTTTTAGGGCTTGGCGGCGGCTTCGTATCATAAAATGTGATGAATTCTTCTCTCTGATTTTTTCTCCCCGAAACACAATATATGGAGTTGGAGTTGGAGTCGGAGAGGCACCAGGGGGCCCACGAGGTAGGGGGCGCGCCCTACGGGGGTAGGCACACCCCCCACCCTCGTGGACAGGTGGTGGGCCCCCTGGCCGTCATCTTTTGCAGGTATTTTCTATATTTTCCAAAAAGTTGCTCCGTGAAGTTTCAGGTCATTCCGAGAACGTTTGTTTCTGCACATAAATAACACCATGGTAATTCCACTGAAAACAACGTCAGTCCGGGTTAGTTCCATTCAAATCATACAAGTTAGAGTCCAAAACAAGGGCAAAAGTGTTTGGAAAAGTAGATACGACGGAGATGTATCAACTCCCCCAAGCTTAAACATTTGCTTGTCCTCAAGCAATTCAGTTGATAAACTGAAAGTGATAAAGAAAAACTTTTACAAACTCTGTTTGCTCTTGTTGCTGTAAATATGTAGAGCCAGCATTCAAATTTTCAGCAAAGATTATAACTAACCACACTCGAAATAACGCTTAGGTCTCAAGTTTACTCATATCAATAGCATAATCAACTAACGAGCAATAATAATAAACCTCGGATGACAACACTTTCTCAAAACAATCATAATATGATATAACAAGGTGGTATCTCGCTAGCCCTTTCTGAGATCGCAAAACATAAATGCAGAGCACCTTTAAAGACCAAGGACTGACTAGACATTGTAATTCATGGTAAAAGAGATCCAGTCAAGTCATACTCAATGTAAACTAACAGTAATGAATGCAAATGACAGTGGTGCTCTCCAACTGGTGCTTTTTAATAAGAGGATGATGACTCAGCATAAACGTAAATAGATAGGCCGTTCGCAGAGGGAAGCAGGGATTTGTAGAGATGCTAGAGCTCGGTTTTGAAACAGAGGTGAATAATATTTTGAGAGGTATACCTTCATTGTCAACATAACAACCAAGAGATGGCGATATCTTCCATGCTAAACACATTATAGGCGGTTCCCAAACAGAATGGTAAAGTTTATACTCCCCCTTCCACCAACAAGCATTAATCCATGGCTTGCTCGAAACAACGAGTGCCTCCAACTAACAAGAGTCCCAGGGGGAGTTTTGTTTGCAATTATTTTGATTTAGTTTGCATAAAGCATGGGACTGGGCATCCCGGTGACCAGCCATTTATCTCGTGAGTGAGGAGCGGAGTCCACTCCTCTTGAGAATATCCCGCCTAACATGGAAGATACAGACAGCCCTAGTTGATACATGAGCTATTCGAGCATACAAAACAAGATATTTATTTGAAGGTTTAGAGTTTGGCACATACAAATTTACTTGGAATGGCAGGTAGATACCATATATAGGTAGGTATAGTGGACTCTTATGGAATAACTTTGGGGTTTAAGGGATTGGATGCACAAGCAGTATTCCTGCTTAGTACAGGTGAAGGCTAGCAAAAGACTGGGAAGTGACCAGCTAGAGAGCGACAACAGTCATGAACATACATTAAAATTAATCAACACCGAATGCAAGCATGAGTAGGATATAATCCACCATGAACATAAATATCGTGAAGGCTATGCTGATTTTGTTTCAACTACATGCGTGAACATGCGCCAAGTCAAGTCACTTAAATCATTCAGAGGATACCACCCTATCATACCACATCATAACCATCTCAATAGCATGTTGGCACGCAAGGTAAACCATTATGACTCATATCTAATCAAGCATGACACAAGGAACTATGATCTCTAGTTGTCATTGCAAACATGTTTATTCATAATAGGCCGAATGAGGAACGATGAATTATTCATATTTACAAAAACAAAAGAGGTCGAGTTCATACCAGCTTTTCTCATCTCAGTCAGTCCATCATATATCATCATAATTGCCTTTCACTCGCACGACCGAATGATGTGAATAATAATAATAATAGTGCACGTACATTGGACTAAGCTGCAATCTGCAGGCATTCAATAAACAGGGAGAAGACAAGGCAATATGGGCTCTTTTGTCAGATCAACAATAACGCATATAAGAGCCACTTCAACAATTTAATTATGGCCTTCTCCTATCAGCCCCCAAAGAAAAGAAAAGAAATAAAACTATTTACATGGGAGAGCTCCCAACAAGTAAAAGAAGAACATGAAATCTTTTTGGGTTTTATTTTTAATTACTACTACAAGCATGGAAATTAAACTAACTAAAAGCTACAACTAATTTTTTGTTTTTCTTAAGGTTTATTAAACACACAAGAATAAAGCATAAAAAGGAAAATAAACTAGCATGGATGATACAATGAAAAAGTATGAGCACCGACATTTAGCAATGAGTGTGTGAACATAAATGTAATGTCGGTGGGAAATACGTACTCCCCCAAGCTTAGGACTTTGGCCTAAGTTGGTCTATGGCCACGGCTGGCCTGGCGGATATCCATAATAGTAGTTGGGGTCATAGTGAGAAGAAGAAGTGGAAGACTCCGATTGCCACTGGCTGACAATCATCTTCGGATCCCACTGGTAATTAGACTGTCATGAAGGATCAACTTGTGATTCTGGCTCTGGCTCCTTGGCTGGTGCAGGGTTCCGATAGGCGTGAATAGCCTTCAACGGAACAAGGTACTGGCCTGCAGATAAATCAAACAAAGAAGGAGCAGGCAGGGTAATAGTCTCAGGATGATGTTTATTAAAGCACAATTTGTATTTAAGCTCTCCTTCCCTATTCTTAACAATAAAATCATGTGCCACCATACTTTTATAATCTAGATAAACACGAGGCAGCACTTTTTCTTCCTTCTCATAATCCCTAATAGGTATGTTAAAATGTGCAGCTAGGCGTGAAGCATATATGCCTCCAAAGATGGGGCCCTTGGTACGGTTCAAACTTAACCGTTTGGCAATAATGCCGCCCATACTAACAGAGTTATCACTGTATAATCTGTGGAGCAAAATAATAATATCAGGGATACTAAGGTTTCCATAGTTTCCGCGACCAATTAAACAACGACTAGCAAATAATGCAAAATAACGTAAAACATGAAAATGTATGCTAGTGATTCGTGCATCGGAAACCTTCCTTGTTTCCCCTAAAGTGATAGTATCAATAAACCCCTCCACATCATCGCAATGTGGTTCTTCTGTATTACCCTCAAATGGGACTAAACAAACCCGATAAAAATCATAAAGTGACATCTCCTTATGCTCATCATATATATGAAACTCCATCGTATGTGGTGAGCTCCTAGAATGGAAATGAAAGTTTTGCACAAAGATATTTTTGAGTAAGAGATACTGATCGCGTTGGTCGTGGAGGAAAGCGGTGAGGCCTGCATTCTTAGCCAACTCATGAAAATCTTCATAAATCCCAGCTGCTCTCAAGAAATCATCGGAAGGCCATTCACACGCCCGAACCTCCGTGGTGCGAGGCAGATTATACTTAGGCTTCGGTGCCTTTTCCTTCGAGCTTTGGCTCGATGAGCCCCTCAAAAGTCTCTTCATCATTTTCTGAAAAATTCTGAAATTTTTAGTAACTTCAAAATAAAAGTAAACCAAACTCAATAATATTGATAGCAACTACTCCTACAAGTTCCTAGGGCCTATATCATGCATCAAAGCTACTTGGAACCATATAAATTTGACATGCAAGCTCAAGAACAGGGTCACCTAAGCAGCAAAAATTTGCAATGAATAAAGCACTAGAACAAAAACTAATTGGACCAATGGAGGAGTCACATACCAAGGAACAATCTCCCAAGGCAGTTTTGTGAGAGGTGCTTTGAGCAAGGAGATCGAAAATGGCAGCAAGATGAGCTAGAACTCATGCTTGAGCTGGATATTCGTGTTTGTGGAAGGAAGAAGAAGTGTGTGGGTGCAAGAATAAGTGGAGGACGACCACCATGGGCCCATGAGGCAGGGGAGCGCGCCCAGGGGGTAGGGCGCGCCCTCCACCCTCGTGGGCAGGTGGTTTGCTGTGTTCTCAGTGCCAAATATTGTCAAATATTCTGGAAAAAATCATATTTAAATTTCACGGCATTTGGAGAACTTTTATTTTCGGGGTATTTTTACATTGCACGGATAATCAGATAACAGACAGAAAAATATTTATTTTTATTTTAATTAATATAAATAACAGAAAGAAAAAGTGGGGTACACAAGGTTGTGCTTTCTAGTTTCATCCATCTCATGCTCATCAAAAGGAATCCACTAGCAAGGTTGATCAAGTCTTGTTAATGAACTCATTCCGAATAACATGGAACCGGAGAAATTTCGAATAACACTATGTTACCTCAACGGGGATATGCACATCCCCAATAATAAGAATATCATATTTCTTCTTGACAGTAGGAAGAGGAAATTCAAAACCTCCAAATATAATCGATGGAAACTTTCCAATAGAGTTGATACTATGAACTTGAGGTTGTTTCCTCGGAAAGTGTACCTTATGCTCATTACCATTAACATGAAAGGTAACATTGCCTTTAGTGCAATCAATAACAGCCCCTGTAGTATTCAAAAAAGGTCTTCCAAGAATAATAGACATACTATCATCCTCGGGAATATCAAGAATAACAAAGTCTGTTAAAATAGTAACGTTTGCAACTACAACAGGCACATCCTCACAAATACCGACAAGTATAGTAGTTGATTTATCAGCCATTTGCAAAGATGTTTCAGTAGGTGTCAACTTATTCAAATCAAGTCTACGATATAAAGAGAGAGGCATAACACTAACACCGGCTCCAAGATCACATAAAGCAGTTTTAACATAGTTTCTTTTAATAGAGCATGGTATAGTGGGTACTCCTGGATCTCCAAGTTTCTTTGGTATTCCACACTTAAAAGTATAATTAGCAAGCATGGTGAAAATTTCAGCTTCTGGTATCTTTCTTTTATTTGTAATTATATCTTTCATATACTTAGCATAAGGGTTGGTTTTGAGCATATCAGTTAATCGCATACGCAAAAAGATAGGTCTAATCATTTCAGCAAAGCGCTCAAAATCCTCATCATCCTTTTTCTTGGATGGTTTGGGAGGAAAAGGCATGGGTTTCTGAACCCAAGGCTCTCTTTCTTTACCATGTTTCCTAGCAACAAAGTCTTTCTTAGCATAACGTTGATTCTTTGATTGTGGGTTATCAAGATCAACAACAGGTTCAATTTCTATATCATTATCATTACTAGGTTGAGCATCATCATGAACATTATTATTAACATTATCACTTGTTTCGGGTTCATTACCAGATTGTGTTTCAGCATCAGAAATAGAAATATCATTTGGATTCTCAGGTGTTTCAACAATAGGATCACTAGAAGCATGCAAAGTCCAATCATTTTTCTTTTTCTTATTTTTAGACGAACTAGGTGCATCTGTGTTATTTCTGTGAGAATCTTGCTCAATTCTCTTAGTATGGCCTTCAGGATACAAAGGTTCCTGAGTCATTCTACCACCTCTAGTCATAACTCTAACAGCATTATCAGTATCCTTACTATTCAATTCATTGAGCAAATCATTTTGAACTTGAAGTACTTGTTCTACTTGAGTGGTAACCATAGAAGCATGTTTACTAATAAGTTTAAGTTCACCTTTGACATTAGCCATATAATCACCCAAGTGTTCAAGCATATTTCAATTGTATTTCAATTGTCTACCAAAATAAGCATTAAAGTCTTCTTTCTTGGCCATAAATTTATCAAACTCATCTAAGCATGGGCTAGCAAACTTAGTAAATGGGATTTCAGCTTTATCATATCTATAGAGAGAATTTACCTTTACTACCTGTGTCGGGTTATCAAGACCATGAGTTTCTTCAATAGGAGATGGATTTGGATCATATGTTTCTTCAACAGGCTATAAATTAAGATCATGTATTTCTTCAATAGGAGGTAAATTCTTAGCATCTTCAGCTTTAATACCTTTTTCTTTCATAGATTTCTTTGCCTCTTGCATATCTTCAGGACTGAGCAATAGAATACCCCTCTTCTTCGGAATTGGTTTAGGAATAGGCTCAGGAATTGGCTCCGGAGGTGTCCAATTATTTTCATTTCTCAACATATTATTCAATAGAATTTCATATTCATCCGGTGTTCTTTCCCTGAAAACAGAACCAGCACAACTATCCAGGTAATCTCTGGAGGCATCGGTTAGTCCATTATAAAAGATATCAAGTATTTCAGTTTTCTTAAGAGGATGATCAGGCAAAGCATTAAGTAATTGGAGAAGCCTCCCCCAAGCTTGTGGGAGACTCTCTTCTTCAATTTGCACAAAATTATATATATCCCTTAAAGCAGCTTGTTTCTTATGAGCAGGGAAATATTTAGTAGAGAAGTAATAAATCATATCCTGGGGACTACGCACACAACCAGGATCAAGAAAATTAAACCATATCTTAGCATCACCCTTTAATGAGAACAGAAATATTTTGAGGATATAAAAGTAACGAGTTCTCTCATCTTTAGTGAACAGGGTGGCTATATCATTCAGTTTTGTAAGATGTGCCACAACAGTTTCAGATTCATAACCATGAAAATGATCAGATTCAACTAAGGTAATTATATCAGGATCAACAGAGAATTCATAATCCTTATCAGTAACACAGATAGGTGAAGTAGCAAAAGCAGGGTCAGGTTTCATTCTAGCATTTAGAGATTGCTTATTCCATTTAGCGAATAACCTTTTGAGTTCATATCTATCTTTGCAGGCTAAAATAGCTAAAGAAGCTTCTTGATCAAAAACATAACCCTTAGGAATAACAAGTGATTCTTCATCATCACTTTCATCAGTATCATCAGATTAAATATTTTCAATCTCTCTAGCCCTAGCAAGTTGTTCATCAAGAAAATCACCAAGTGGCACAGTAGTATCAAGCATAGAAGTAGTTTCATCATGAGTATCATGCATAGCAGAAGTGGCATCATCAATAACATGCGACATATCAGAACGAATAGCAGAAGCAGGAGTAGGGGTCGCAAGCTTACTCAAAACAGAAGGTGAATCAAGTGCAGAGCTAGATGGCAGTTCCTTACCTCCCCTCGTAGTTGAGGGATAAATCTTGGTTCTTGGATATTTCAAGTTCTTCATAATGATAAGCAGATATAAATCCCAAGTGACTCAAAGAATAGAGCTATGCTCCCCAGCAACAGCACCAGAAAATAGTCTTGATAACCCACAAGTAAAGGGGATCGCAACAATTTTCGAGGGTAGAGTATTCAACCCAAATTTATTGATTCGACAAAAGGGAGCCAAAGAATATTCTCAAGTATTAGCGGCTGAGTTGTCAATTCAACCACACCTGGAAACTTAATATCTGCAGCAAAGTGTTTAGTAGCAAGGTAATATGATAGTAATGGTAATGGTAGCAAAAGGTAACAGTAGTAAACGTAACGTTTTTGGTATTTTGTAGTTATGATAGCAATAGAAACGGAAAAGTAAATAAGAGGAGAACAATATATGGAAAGCTCATAGGCAATGGATCGGTGATGGAGAATTATGCCGGATGCGGTTCATCATGTAACAGTCATAACCTAGGGTGACACAGAACTAGCTCCAGTTCATTGATATAATGTAGGCATGTATTCCAAACATAGTCATCTGTGCTTATGGAAAAGAACTTGCATGACATCTTTTGTCCTACCCTCCCGTGGCACCGGGGTCCTTACGGAAACTAAGAGATATTAAGGCCTCCTTTTAATAGAGTACCGGAACAAAGCATTAACACATAGTGAATACATGAACTCCTCAAACTACGGTCATCACCGGTAAGTATCTCGATTATTGTCACTTCGGGGTTAACGGATCATAACACATAATAGGTGACTATAGACTTGCAAGATAGGATCAAGAACTCTCATATATTGATGAAAACATAATAGGTTCAGATCTGAAATCATGGCACTCGGGCCCTAGTGACAAGCATTAAGCATGGCAAAGTCATAGCAACATCAATCTTAGAACATAGTGGATACTAGGGATCAAACCCTAACAAAAATAACTCGATTACATGATAGATCTCATCCAACCCATCACCGTCCAGCAAGCCTGCAATGGAATTACTCATGCACGACAGTAAGCATCATGAAATTGGTGATGGAGGATGGTTGATGATGACGATGGCGACGGATTCCCCTCTCCGGAGCCCCGAACGGACTCCAGATCAGCCCTCCCGAGAGGTTTTAGGGCTTGGTAGCGGCTCGGTATCGTAAAACGCGATGAATTCTTCTCTCTGATTTTTTTATCCCCGAAACACAATATATGGAGTTGGAGTTGGAGTCGGAGAGGCACTAGGGGGCCCATGAGGTAGGGGGGCACGCCCCCCACCCTCGTGGACAGGTGGTGGGCCCCCTGGCCTTCATCTTTTGCAGGTATTTTTTATATTTTCCAAAAAGTTGCTCCGTGAAGTTTCAGGTCATTCCGAGAACGTTTGTTTCTGCACATAAATAACACCATGGTAATTCTGCTGAAAACAGCGTCAGTCCAGGTTAGTTCCATTCAAATCATGCAAGTTAGAGTCCAAAACAAGGTCAAAAGTGTTTGGAAAAGTAGATACGAAGGAGGCGTATCATACATGAACACATTTTTCAGAGCCCTCTATCTACATACAACTTCATCTTGAAGTACATTCGGGACCTCGAGGAGTGCAATCCCAAGAAAGCTACGAGGGGTTCTCCAACGGTAGCAGCAGTGCAGCCAAGATGGATCCCTCCACCAGAAGGAATTGCAAAAATACGAGCCGATGGGGCTATCTCTAGAGATGGTAATGTTGGTTCTTTTAGTGCTATTTGCAGAAACTCTTCAAGAACATACTTGGGTGCTTCAGTTATCAAGATCTATGGAGTTACGGATCCGGCGACGCTGGAAGCGTTGGCGTGTAGTGAGGCACTTGCTCTCGCTACTGACCGGGACCTTGCTTGTATTCTCGTCACGAGTGACAGCCAAGGAGTAGTCAACGACATCAAGAACCGCACCGGGGGTGCCTACGCCAGCACCACCAGGGAGATTGTGGAAACAACGGATAGTTTTGATAGTTGTACCTTCATCTTTGAAGGTTGGGCCACTAATGTTGAGGCACATAGCCTCGCTAAGGATGCTTTTAGTTTGGATTACGGGGCGCCATGTGTGGTTGTTAAACCCTCCAAATATTTCTTGTATCCCTATGAATATTACTGAGCAATAAATGAAGCGTGTTCAAACTAAAAAAAGCTGATTGAAACAGAACTTTTTCCCATTTGAATTGGGATCCCGTCTAAATTTAGGCAGTGGCGCCAGGTAAAAGATGATGATTAAATGGAAAACGCTTATTTTCATCCGGCTGATAACGCGCGCTCATCAGCCCCCTCCGCTGCCAACCACGTGTCCAAGTGGGATGGCCGACTCCCGACTATTGCGTCCGCGCGCCCGCCTCTATATAACCCGAGTGAAGTCTGTTTTAAACCTTGAGTTTGTAAAGCATGATGCAAACGAACCCTCACGTCTAAATCCCTGAAATTGATACCCTATACTTACCAATCCCGATCAACCTAAACCCTGGATTCGTTTGGCGCACCCGGAAAACGATAATCCTGACCGGGATCAATTGCTACTCGCACTGACTGCTTTGCCCCACCCGTCATATCCTATGCATCCGACAGTGTTCACCAGCGACGACAATGCCAGCGCCTGTTTTTCCCCGACGGTGAGCGGACGTAGGTGTGCGAGCAGGGGTGGCGCTCTTCGCACCTGCACGCAAAACTCCCCTGCGTTGGGCTGCGAGTGAAAGGGATGACAAGAGCATGTGCTCCCGTCTAGCAGCGATCGTCGGAGCAGCTACATTGCAGCCACAACGCTACTGCAGCTCAAAGAGAGAGCCATTTGGAGGAGGCCAGCTTGGTGAGCAGCGCTCCACCCCAAGGCAGGTGATAAATTAATGCAAGTAAGAGCTCAAGCATCGACACGCACGCAACGCAAGCAGGAGCGACACACATGCTGCTCTCGGGCCTGCTCTATGGTGTAGAGGGGAACCAATCTGGTGGCAGCGGTACTAGCTCATCACGGGCGGGTGGAGGCCCTGCCACCGTCGCCCTCGGTGGTGGCGGGCTGGCGGCCAAGGTGGAGCCCCGTCGTGCGGTACAGGTGACACTGCTGGACCGTAGATGCGGCAGATGGCAATGGCGATGGGATCAGTAGCTCGACATAGAGGTCTGAGGCGAGCAGCGGTGCCAGGAGGCAAAACCCCAGCCCTACGCGAGGACGGACGGCGTACGAGATGGATTTCAGGAGAGAGAGGCAGAGAAGAAGAAAATAGGTTGACGAAGAAGGGTATGACATGTAGGCCCGTGGGGTCAGTGAGAGAAACAAGTGATCCCGGTCGGGATTGTCCTTCCAAACAGATCTAGGGTGGCTTAGGGTTACAATTGACCAGGATAGGTAAGTATCGGGTATCCATTTCAGGGATTTGTACGTGGAGGTTTATTTGCGTCGTGCTCTACAACTTTAGGATTTAAAACAGACTTCACTCATATAACCCAAACACGTCGCTCGCTCCGTGCTCTCCTCCACATGCGACTGATTTTTTCCCCAGATCGAGACGCAATTATTCTCGTTGACGAATTGCTGCCAGGTACAGATAAACGAGTCAGTAGTCATGGTAGCTAGTTACTACATGTACTCAATCACAGGTACTGCATGTACTGAACTGCCAAGGTACAACGCTGCTTTCTTAATCTTATCGCAGAATCATCGAAGTAGCCAGACCATTATTGTAGCATTGTTGGAGCATCGGTGCCATCATCACAACATTGCCACGACCAGGAAACCCGCCGTTGCAGCATCAACAAAGCACCCAGGCCTCCAACACAGCATTGCCGCGGTCGTCGAAGCACGCGATCGCAACATCATCGTGACAATTCGAAGCATGCCGCCGTTGTGGCTATAGGCTGCCGAAGCAACCGCCGCAGCCGTCGAAGGATGTCCTTGCAACACCATGGAAGCAGCCATGCTTCCATTGTAGCATCGCCGCGGTTCTCACCGCATGTTGCCGCGGCTGACGAAGCACATCGTCGCAACATCACGAAGCAGCAAGGCTGCCATTGTAGCATCGCCGCGATCGTCGACGCATATGGTCGAAGCACACAATGGCCATTTGAAAGACGTCGTCATAGCATCATAGCTGCCATGGACATCAAAGCATGTCATCGCAACATCATTGAAGCAGCATGTCCCTGCTAGTATCACCACGGTCGTCGAAGCAATCGGGACGCATCGTAGCACCCCTCGGAACAGCATCGTGGTCGTCGAAGCAGTCGGACCACCATCGTAGCATGTCACATAGCATCACTGTCATCATCGAAGCAGTCGGGCCGCTATCAAAAGAGACCGTAGTCGAGCGTTGTAGCACTAAGTGACGCATGTGGCTGCACCCTCAAGTAAACGCATGGCATAGGTACTAGTTATGTGGGGCCTCGATGGGCGATGGAGTGAAAGTGGTGTAGCACCACCCAGAAGAAACGAATGAAGAAATTAGTCATACACTCCTGCAAGTTAGGGGGTGTTCGGTTGCAAGGGACTAAATTTTTTGTAGTCTCAGGGACTAAAGAAAAAAGACCCTTCAATAAAGTCTTTTTCTAGTGCCTAAAGAAAAAGTCTCACCTGTTTGATTACATAGGGACTAAAAGGGACTTTTTCTAGTCTAATCCCTATAATCAAATAGGGCCTCAGTCGCCCGGTACTGGTCTCCTGATTCCTACATGTGTGGCACGGGTTTGTAGCTTGTACGGGATCTCATTGGGCTGATCCAACGGACCCGTGCGTCACTATCGTACGGCTCGGGAGGGGGCTGATTTTCCTCAGTTTTCAGCCGGTTGATTTTTAGCGGTTGATTAAATAGCTTGTTCTATATTGATTTGGTATTGATTATGAATATAATTGATTCCTTCCTTTTAAATTTAATTTCGTCTGTTACACCAAATAAATATTGTACTTTTTAGGAACGTGATTGTTACCTAGGAAAATCGGAGGGATAGTAGGAAACGTACGAGGGGTAATAAAAGGAAGGAATCACATAAGGAAAAGATCACATAAGCAATCACTTCTTGCTCCAAATGTACCATTCATAATTCACACTATCAAAATTTGATTCTCCCTTGATCTTCGCCTTTGACTACTCAACATAATTTGGACATAATATATACCCTCAATGCTCCCCTTCTAGCCAGTTTATACACGATCCAATTTTTCTTATTTTGTGAAGAATGAGCCATCTATCTTTGTCTTTCGCATTATTTGCAGTTTCTCTACTGTTGACAACGTGTATTCATGGGGTACATGTTGATCCCAATGATATTGTGAAGACCATTGAGGTAATTGCCTTGTTTTTGCTAATGTTTTGTTTCCAAGGATTAGGTGACAAGGTCATGGATGTTGTGCAGCTTACATCCATGCAGAGGTACATTTTTGTTTATTGATGAATTTGCAACATCCATGACTTCCTTCTCTTCCTTCAATAACCTTACAGTCAAATGTGTCCATTAATCCTTTGATTGATCTTTTCGCAAAAAATATCCTTTGGTTGATCTTTTAACATTTTCATGTTCTAAATATTACTTTTCTTTCTTGTAAAAGTGCGAAAGTGGTGATATAATCGACTGTGTTGACATCTACAAGCAACCTAGCCTCAAGGATCCATTGCTTCGGAATCACAGAATACAGGTTTTTTGTCTTACTTTTTAATAATTTAACTGTAACAATATCCATATGCACTTCAAGTTTATATGATTTGTATTCATATCTAATAAGTATTGTGAGCAATTCTGTATCATTTCTTAATTTCTACGCATAAGGCTAGAATGAAGAGAGTCTAAAACAACAGATGGATAGTGTTAATTTTAATTGGTAGATCATAGATGCCTGGTAGATGATATATTTGATTAGTTTTGCCGGAGAAAATGAAAAGCACCAAGTTTTGCTCCTTTATATGCCCGATGATTTTCAGCTTAAACCAACCGAGGAACCTCCTAAAGTAGTCTATAAGGTTAAAGGAAGAAATTACAGCCTTCCTGAGCAAACATGGCGAAGAAGCGGTAGCTGTCCAGAAGGAACCATCCCGATTCCGAGGAAGCCTATTAGTGTTGATGGTGATGTTGCTAACCGAAGTCTACCTTTTTTCTCGTATGCTCGTCCTACCGACATGAGCATTCAAGATGAAGGGAACGGTAAACTAGAAGTAAGTGGTCATATTTATCCTAGACAATGGAACTGTTCTTAATACACATGCTAGGGTATCTTCTTCTTTATTAATATATACACCAGCAAAAGCTCTTGGTGGATGTTTTAGAAGAGAAAAACACGTCTGGGATATTAACAAACACTTTTGTTGTCATTGACAATGGATGCTTTGGTTGTAGATAGCTGCTGCATATGCTCTGAACGGGCCATATCATGGAGCCAGTGCTGCAATCCCCATCTGGAAAGTACAAGTGGAGTCCAATGAATTCTCAAAGAATTACCTCCTTATTGCTACTCCTCACGAGAGGCAGTTTAAATATGTCCCAGGAAAGGATCTGCCTGATATCAAGAATCAAATAGCTATTGGAATGGCCGTAAGTTCTCATCTGGAGACTATTTTAGTGGTGAATTTTATCGGAAAGGAAACAAATTTTGATACGTTGCAGCCTTACAGGTGTATCCTTCAGTTCTGGGTGACGATAATCCTAGGTTGTACATCTACGCCACTGTAAGTCCATACCAATACAATATACTTAAAATAGTCTGATTGGGAGATCATAAATAGTAGTAGCATAGTTTTTTTTCTTGTCCGTCCAGACTGTTAGAATGAAGAATTCCACACATATGCCTGCAGAACGACGGCGGCGTGGATTCGCACTGCTTGAATCATGACTGCCCGTTCATTCAGACCAACAACCAGTTTGCACTTGGGACACAATTCAGGGATAGCGAATCCAAGGTTGGTGGTGACCTCTACTTCGTCACGGTTGCGTTGTACAGGCCGACCGGGCTGTTGGTGTGGTGGCTGGCTATCAACGATGTGAACATCAGCTATTTCCCCTAGAGCATGTTCCCAGTGCCCTTCATGGAGAGCTTATACAACGAGATGGGCGGACGGGTGCTGGACACGCGGTCGGGGGGCAGGCACACCACGACGTGGATGGGCAACGGCATGTTAGCCTCAGCGGGGGCCAACAACACCGCCTCCATCGCCTACTACCTAGGCATCAACGACGAGGGCGTCGACCAAGTGGATGATTTTCTTGTCAACAGCATCGTCACCACCCCAAGTGCTATGATGTCAAGAACCTTGGACCAGATCTCAAACATCCTACGGCGGCTCCGGAGGATACTACTGCGATCAATAATTTATCAACAAGGGAAAAAAGAAAATAAAAAAGCAGTTTGCTACCGCTCACCATAGTCCTCGATGTCGTGCTATTGTACTATAAATCCTGCAAATTCTTTGTTGACACATGGGAGAGGAAAATGTGTGATTACTGTATTCATCTACATACCAGTGTTAAAACCCTGAACATCTAGTCTAAATATCATAGCTTATCTTGAGATAGCTTGTTTTTGCGGGGGGAGGACTATCATGCTTTTAATTTTAAATTGACATGTGAGAACAAATCTGTAAATCGATTAGAAAATAAGGTGATAATTCTCATGAGACCCACCTAAGCAATAGTAATGATCAAGGCATGGATTTTAGTCACTTTCGGCAGAGAAAATTAAGAGAAACAATAATCCATGGCAATGAAACAGCGAAAGGTGCTAGGTTTGTCACTTGATATCAAGGAAGGGAATATTAGATTCCAATTTCCGTTAAGGAAAGGCATGGAACACTTCCCTAAAAAGAAAATTAAATTACCATATGAATCTATTATGAGAGCCACCTATGGATTGCCTAACAAATATGGCAATACATAGATCTATCTTTGCTTTTATGCCTAGCTAGGGGCGTTAAATGATAGCGCTTGTCGGTAGGCCACCCAATTTTATTTTTATTCCTTACTTTTTGTTCCTCTATAGTAATAAATAATTTATCTAGCCTATTTTTTGGTTGTGTTTTTTGTGTTTAATTAGTGTTTGTGCCAAGTAGAACCGTTGGGAAGACTTGGGGAAAGTCTTTTTGATCTTGCTGTAAAAAACAGAAATTTTAGCGCTCACGAGAATTGCTGCCATTTTTTACTGGAGAGCGCTATTTAGTTAATTCTTTTTGAAGATGACTAATAGATAAATTTCTCACGTCCAGAAATTTATTTTAGAATTTTTAGGTTTCCAGAAGTATTTGAAACATACATATTACTACAGACTGTTCTGTTTTTGACAGATTCTGATTTTCGTGTGTTGTTCGCTTATTTTGATGAATCTATGGCTATAAATAGAGTTTATGAACCATAGAAAAGTTGGAATAAAGTAGGTTTAACACCAATATAAATCAAGAATGAGTTCATTACAGTACCTTGAAGTGGTGGTTTGTTTTCTTTTACTAACGGAGCTCACGAAGATTTTCTTTTAAGTTTTGTGTTGTGAATTATTCAAGTTTTGGGTAAGGATTTGATGGATTATGGAACAAGGAGTGGCAAGAGCCTAAGCTTGGGGATGCCCAAGGCACCCAAGCTAAATTCCAAGGACAACCAAAAGGCTAAGCTTGGGTATGCCCTGGAAGGCATCCCCTCTTTCGTCTTCGTCCGTCGGTAACTTTACTTGGAGCTATATTTTTATTCGCCACATGATATGTGTTTTGCTTGGAGCGTCTTGTATGATTTGAGTCTTTGCTTTTTAGTTTACCATGATTATCCTTGTTGTACACACCTTTTGGGAGAGACACACATGAACTGGAATTTATTAGAATACTCTATGTGCTTCACTTATATCTTTTGAGTTGTATAGTTTTTGCTCTAGTGCTTCGCTTATATCTTTTAGAGCACGGCGGTGGTTCTATTTTATAGAAATAATTGATCTCTCATGCTTCACTTATATCATTTTGAGAGTCCTTTAGAACAACATGGTAATTCACTTTGGTTATAAATTTTAAATGCTAAGAGAAGTTGGATGCTTGATAGATGGTTTTGAGATATAAGGTGTGCTAGTTGAGTAATTGTGAAATTCATGAATACTTGTGTTGAAGTTGGCAGGTCCGGTAGCATGCACGTATAATGAATGTTATGTGACAAATTTGAAGCATGGGGTGTTCTTTGATTGCTTTCCTTATGAGTGGCTGATACGTCTCCGCCGTATCTATAATTTTTGATTGTTCCATGATAATATTATTCAACTTTCATATACTTTTTGGCAACTTTTTATATTATTTTTGGGACTAACATATTGATCCAGTGCCCAATGCCAGTTCCTGTCTCTTGCATGTTTTCGGTTTCGTAGAATATCCATATCAAATGGAGTCCAAACGGGATAAAAAAGGACGGAGCTTATTTTTGGAAAATATGGAAAATTCGGAAGGAAAATCAAGACGAACCAGTGCCCGAGGTGGTCACGAGGCAGGGGGGCGCCCCCCCTAGGGCGCGCCCCTACCCTCGTGAGCCCACCGTAAGGCAGTTGACGCTCTTCTTTTGCCGCAAGAAAGCTAATATTCGGGAAAAATCACGTCGAAGGTTTCAGGCCAATCGGAGTTACGGATCTCCATATATATACGAAACGGTGAAACAGAGCCAGAGGAGAGCGCAGAACCAGAGAGATAGATCCAATCTCGGAGGGGCTCTCGCCCCTCCCATGCCATGGAGGCCAAGGACCAGAGGGAAAACCCTTCTCCCATCTAGTGAGGAGGTCAAGGAAGAAGAGGAAGAAGGGGGGCCCCTCTCCCCCTCTCCTCCGGTGGCGTCGGAACGCCGCCGTGGCCATCATCATCATCACCGCGCTCTTCACCAACACCTCCGCCATCTTCACCAACATCTCCATCACCTTCCCCCTCTATCTACAGAGGTCCACTCTCCCGCAACCCGTTGTACCCACTACTTTAACATGGTGCTTTATGCTTCATATTATTATCCAATGATGTGTTGCCATCCAATGATGTTTGAGTAGATTTTCGTTGTCCTATCAGTGGTTGATGAATTGCTATGATTGATTTAATTTGCTTGTGGTTATGTTGCTGTCCTTTGGTGTCCATCATATGATTGCGCGCGTGGATCACACCCTGGGGTTAGTTTGTATGTTGATAGGACTATGTATTGGAGGGCAAGAGTGACCGAAGCTTCAACCTAGCATAGAAATTGATGCATACGGGATTGAAGGGGGACCAATATATCTTAATGCTATGGTTGGGTTTTACCTTAATGAACATTAGTAGTTGCGGATGCTTGCTAATAGTTCCAATCATAAGTGCATAGAATTCCAAGTCAGGGATGACATGCTAGCAGTGGCCTCTCCCACATAATACTTGCTATCGGTCTAGTAAAGTAGTCAATTGCTTAAGGGACAATTTCGCAACTCCTACCACCACTTTTCCACACTCGCTATATTTACTTTAGTTGCTTCTTTACCTTTACAGCCCCTAGTTTTATTTCCGTGCTCTTTACTTTCTTGCAAACCTATCCAATAACACCTACAAAGTACTTCTAGTTTCATACTTGTTCTAGGTAAAGCGAACGTCAAGTGTGCGTAGAGTTGTATCGGTGGTCGATTGAACTTGAGGGAATATTTGTTCTACCTTTAGCTCTTTGTTGGGTTCGACACTTTTACTTATCGAAAACTGTTGCAATCCCCTATACTTGTGGGTTATCAAGACCCTTTTCTGGCGCCGTTGCCGGGGAGCAATAGCGTGGGGTGAATATTCTCGTGTGTGCTTGTTTGCTTTATCACTAAGTAATTTTTATTTGCCGTTCTTAGTTGTTTTCTATCTTTATTTATGGGTAGGAAACGCAGAATACAAAAAAAATTAGTTGTATCTACTGAACCAATGGATGAAGAACCACTCAAAATCTATCACACTGCTGAAGCTTTTTACTTGGATCATCTTCGATCCCTTTGTGCTCATGCCGAAACCCCAACTAGCTTAGTTGAGGGCAAATCCTTAGATGAGCTTTCTTTTTATGTGCGACACCGTATATCTGAAAAAGGGAAATTATTATGGAGTCAAATTCAACGTTTGCAATGTTATGCTTGGAATTTATGTGAATTATATGATTTTACTTGTTGTTCTGAAAACCCTAAGAAACACCTTCCCTACCAATGTGAGTTTATTAATAATGGAATCTTATCTTCTTATGCTAAAGGTGTTTATAGTTACTATGATGTTCAACAAATTGAAGAATTTGCTGCTTTTGAGGGTGCTTATGAAATTGCTTCTTTGATTGAAAAGTATGATGCTACTTTTCACAAATCTGAAAATTTTGCTATACTTAAATATTGCTATGATAATTATGCATCTAATACCTATGTTAAACAATATATTGAGGAATACTCCGCTATCCAAGAAGAGACTAATATTTTGCAGGAGTCTATGGAAGAAGAAGTTGATGACACTGTGAGCTCATTGGATGGAAAAGATGAGGAGGAGAGCGAAGAACAAAAGGAGGAAGAGCGGATTGATCACCCGTGCCCACCTTCTAATGAGAGTAACTCTTCAACTCATACATTGTTTAATTCCCCTTCATGCTTACCGAAGGATGAATATTATGATAATTGTTATGATCCCGTCGATTCTTTTGAAATATCCCTTTTTGATGATGCTTGCTATGCTTGTGGCCAAGATGCCAATAGGAATTATGCTTATGGAGATTAACTTGCTATAGTTCCTTATGTTAAACATGATATTGTTGCTATTGCACCCACACATGATAGTCCTATTATCTTTTTGAATTCTCCAAACTACACTATATCGGAGAAGTTTGCACTTATTAAGGATTACATTGATGGGTTGCCTTTTACCGTTGCACATGATGATTTTGATGAATATAATATGCATGTGCTTGCTGCTCCTACTTGCAATTATTATGAGAGAGGAACTATATCTCCACCTCTCTATGTTTCCAATATGATAAAATTGCAAGAAACTATTTATACTATGCATTGGCCTTTACTTTGTGTGCATGAATTGTTCTTTTATGACATGCCGATGCATAGGAAGAGAGTTAGACTTCGTCATTGCTTGATATATGTTGCTTTGTGCTCACTACTAAATTACAAATCATTGTTAATTAAAATTGGCTTTGATATACCTTGGGATCCGGGTGGATTCACTACTTGAGCACTATATGCCTAGCTTAATGGCTTTAAAGAAAGCGCTGCCAGGGAGACAACCCGGAAGTTTTAGAGAGTCATTTATTTCTGTTGAGTGCTTTCATATAGTTTAAAAACAACAAAAATAAAGAGGGGGACCCAAAACTTTTTCAAAAAGGAAAGCGAAAGTGAGAAAGACAAGCACTGTTGAAGTGGGAGAGCTCCTTGAACTTTGTTCATGCTCACGACAACTTTGTGAATCTTGATTACAGAAACTTCTCAAAAAAAATAATTATCCCCTTTTACAATTCCATTGTCTTATAAAAATAATGTGCCAAGGTTTGCCTTTAGGACGTTTACATTTGCTTGATGGTTTGTACGGTGCAGGACATAAACTTTGGCTGTAGTGCGCGATTTTACATTTTTATCCGGGACGTCAAATGGTTCTGATTCTTTTTGCACTGTCTTCCTATACAAATGGTTTATTTTTCCTAATTTTTGTAGAATTTTTCAAGTATCAGAAGTATGGTTAATGTTCAAATTATTACAGACTATTCTGTTTTAGACAGATTCTGTTTTTTGATGCATAGTTTGCTTGTTTTGATGAAACTATCAATTTATATCAGTGGATTAAGCCATGAAAAATTTATACTACAGTAGACACAATGCAAAAACAAAATATGAATTGGTTTGCAACAGTACTTAGAGTAGTGATTTGCTTTATTATACTAACGGATCTTACCGAGTTTTTTGTTGAAGTTTTGTGTGGATGAAGTGTTCGATGATCGAGAAGGTCTTGATGTGAGAAGAAGGAAGAGAGGCAAGAGCTCAAGCTTGGGGATGCCCGAGGCACCCCAAGTAAATATTCAAGGAGACTCAAGCGTCTAAGCTTGGGGATGCTGGGGAGGCATCCCCTCTTTCTTCAACAAGTATCGGTATGTTTTCGGATTCGTTTCGTTCATGCGATATGTGCAATCTTGGAGCGTCTTTTGCATTTAGTTTTAATTTTTCTTTTATGCACCATGCTGGTATGAGATAGTCCTTGGTTGATTTATAGAATGCTCATTTCACCTCACTTATATCTTTTGAGTATGGCTTTATAGAATGCTTCATGTGCTTCACTTATATCATTTGAAGTTTGGATTGCCTGTTTCTCTTTACATATACAACCGCCATTTGTAGAATGATTTTTTGCTTCACTTATACTTGTTAGAGCGTGGGCATATCTTTTGTAGAAAGAATTAAACTCTCTTGCTTCATTTATATCTATTTGGAGAGATGACAGGAATTGGTCATTCACATGGTTGGTCATCAAATCCTACATAAACTTGTAGATCGCTGAATATGATATGTTTGATTCCTTGCAATAGTTTTGCGATATAAAGATGGTGATATTAGAGTCATGCTAGTGGGTAGTTGTGGATTAGTAGAAATACTTGTGTTGAGGTTTGTGATTCCCGTAGCATGCACGTATCGTGAACCGTTATGTAACGAAGTCGGAGCATGATTTATTTATTGATTGTCTTCCTTATGAGTGGCGGTCGGGGACGAGCAATGGTGTTTTCCTACCAATATATCCCCCTAGGAGCATGCGCGTAGTACTTTGTTTCGATGACTAATAGATTTTTGCAATAAGTATGTGAGTTCTTTATGACTAATGTTGAGTCCATGGATTATACGCACTCTCACCCTTCCACCATTGCTAGCCTCTGTAGTACTGCGCAACTTTCGCCGGTACCATAAACCCACCATATACCTTCCTCAAAACAGCCACTATACCTACCTATCATGGCATTTCCATAGCCATTCGGAGATATATTGTCATGAAACTTCCATCATCATCATATACATGACTTGAGCATTCATTGTCATATTGCTTTGCATGATCGTAAGATAGCTAGCATGATGTTTTCATGGCTTGTCCGTTTTTTGATGTCATTGCTACGCTAGATCATTGCACATCCCGGTAAACCGCCGGAGGCATTCATATAGAGTCATGTCTTTGTTCTAGATATCGAGTTGTAATATTGAGTTGTAAGTAAATAAAAGTGTGATGATCATCATTATTAGAGCATTGCCCCAGTGAGGAAAGGATGATGGAGACTATGATTCCCCCATAAGTCGGGATGAGACTCTGGACTTTACAAAAAAAAGAGGCCAAAGAAGCCCAAATAAAAAAAGGAGGCCAAAGAAGCCCACCAAAAAAACAAAAAAAATGTGATAAAAACAGAGAAGGGGCAATGCTACTATCCTTTTTCCACACTTGTGCTTCAAAGTAGCACCATTTTCTTCATATAGAGAGTCTCTTGAGTTATCACTTTCATATACTAGTGGGGATTTTCATTATAGAACTTGGCTTGTATATTCCGATGATGGGCTTCCTCAAATGCCCGAGGTCTTCATGAGCAAGCAAGTTGGATGCACACCCACTTAGTTTCAGTTAGAGCTTTCATACACTTATAGCTCTAGTGCATCTGTTGCATGGCAATCCCTACTCACTCACATTGATATCTATTGATGGGCATCTCCATAGCCCGTTGATACGCCTAGTTGATGTGAGACTATCTTCTCCTTTTTGTCTCCTCCACCATCATATTCTATTCCACCTATAGTGCTATGTCCATGGCTCACGCTCATGTATTGCGTGAAAGTTGAAAAGGTTTGAGAACGTCAAAAGTATGAAACAATTGCTTGGCTTGTCATCGGGGTTGTGCATGATTTGAATATTTGTGTGGTGAAGATGGAGCATAGCCAGACTATATGATTTTGTAGGGATAACTTTCTTTGGCCATGTTATTTTGAAAATACATGATTGCTTTATTAGTATGCTTGAAGTATTATTTTATTAATGTCAAAGGATAGACTATTGCTTTGAATCACTCGTGTCTTAATATTCATGCCATGATTAGACATATGATCAAGATTATGCTAGGTAGCATTCCACATCAAAAATTATCTTTTTTTATCATTTACCTACTCGAGGACGAGCAGGAATTAAACTTGGGGATGCTGATACGTCTCCGTCGTATCTATAATTTTTTATTGTTCCATGCTAATATTATTCCACTATCATATACTTTTTGGGAACTTTTTATATTATTTTTGGGACTAACATATTGATCCAGTGCCCAGTGCCAGTTCCTATCTGTTGCATGTTTTTGGTTTCGCAAAATATCCATATCAAACAGAGTCCAAACGGGATAAAAACGGACGGAGCTTATTTTTGGAAAATATGGAAAATTCGGAAGGAAAATCAACGCGAACCAGTGCCCGAGGTGGTCACGAGGCAGGGCACGCCCCCTACCCTCGTGAGCCCACCGTAAGGCGGTTAACGCTCTTATTTTGCCGCAAGAAAGCTAATATTCGGAAAAAAATCACGGCGAAGGTTTCAGGCCAATCGGAGTTACGGATGTCCATATATATACGAAACGGTGAAACAGAGCCAGAGGAGAGCGCAGAACCAGAGAGAAACAGAGAGATAGATCCAATCTCGGAGGGGCTCTCGCCCCTCCCATGCCATGGAGGCTAAGGACCAAAGGGGAAACCCTTCTCCCATCTAGGGAGGAGGTCAAGGAATAAGAGGAAGAAGGGGACCATCTCCCCCTCTCCTCCGGTGGCGCCGGAACACCGCCGTGGCCATCATCATCATCACCGCGATCTTCACCAACACCTCCGCCATCTTCACCAACATCTCCATCACCTTCCCCCCTCTATCTACAGCGTTCCACTCTCCCGCAACCCGCTGTACCCTCTACTTGAACATGGTGCTTTATGCTTCATATTATTATCCAATGATGTGTTGCCATCCTATGATGTCTGGGTAGATTTCCGTTGTCCTATCGGTGGTTGATGAATTGCTATGATTGATTTAATTTGCTTGTGGTTATGTTGTTGTCTTTTGGTGCCCATCATATGATTGCGCGCGTGGATCACAACCTGGGGTTAGTTTGTATGTTGATAGGACTATGTATTGGAGGGCAAGAGTGACAGAAGCTTCAACCTAGCATAGAAATTGATGCATACGGGATTGAAGGGGGACCAATATATCTTAATGTTATGGTTGGGTTTTACCTTAATGAACATTAGTAGTTGTGGATGCTTGCTAATAGTTCCAATCATAAGTGCATAGAATTCCAAGTCAGGGATGACATGCTAGCAGTGGCCTCTCCCACATAATACTTGCTATCGATCTCGTAAAGTAGTCAATTGCTTAAGGGACAATTTCGCAACTCCTGCCACCACTTTTCCACACTCGCTATATTTACTTTAGTTGCTTCTTTACCTTAACAGCCCCTAGTTTTATTTCCGTGCTCTTTACTTTCTTGCAAACCTATCCAACAACACCTACAAAGTACTTCTAGTTTCATACTTGTTCTAGGTAAACCGAACGTCAAGCGTGCGTAGAGTTGTATCGGTGGTCGATGGAACTTGAGGGAATATTTGTTCTACCTTTAGCTCCTCATTGGGTTCGACACTTTTACTTATCGAAAACTGTTGCGACCCCCTATACTTGTGGGTTATCAGTGGCGATCGGGGACGAGCGATGGCCTTTTCCTACCAACCTATCCCCCTAGGAGCATGCGCGTAGTGCTTGGTTTTGATGACTTGTAGATTTTTGCAATAAGTATGTGAGTTCTTTATGACTAATGTTGAGTCCATGGATTATACGCACTCTCACCCTTCCATCATTCCTTGCCTCTTCGGTACCATGCATTGCCCTTCCTCACCTAGAGAGTTGGTGCAAACTTCGCCGGTGCATCCAAACCCCGTGATATGATACGCTCTATCACACACAAGCCTCCTTATATCTTCCTGAAAACAGCCACCATACCTACCTATTATGGCATTTTCATATCCATTTCGAGATATATTGCCATGCAAGTTTCCACCGTTCCATTTATTATGACACGCATCATCATTGTCATATTGCTTTGCATGATTATTTAGTTGACATCGTATTTGTGGCAAAGCCACCGTTCATAATTTTTCATACATGTCACTTTTGATTCATCGCAATCCCGGTACACCACCGGAGGCATTCACATAGAGTCATATTTTGTTCTAAGTATTGAGTTGTAATTCTTGAGTTGTAAGTAAAAATAAGTGTGATGATCATCATTCACTACTAGGGAAAACCTTATACACAGAATTTTAGCAGTAGCGCGGGTCAAAGAAGCACGCTGGTGCTAAGTAGCAGTAGCGCGCCTGTGCAAACCGCACTGTAGACAAAGTTTTAGCAGTAGCGCGTCTTGTTCTAAACACATTACTACTAAAATTCCCACGGCTTAGCCGATAGGCTACACATAGTAGTAGCGACCTATATCGAACCGCGCTACCGCTACTTTCTTTGTAGCAGCGCGTTTTAATCTAAACTCGCTACTGCTAAAGGATATAAAATTAAATGGAAAGCACATAGAAAGGTAATTGAAAATGAAAGAAATAGAATAAGGTGAGAGGAAAAAAATAAAATGTGAAGAAAACTAAATGAAAAGGGGAAAAAGAGAAAGGAGTAGCAGTAGCGTGTATCCCAGAACGCGCTGTAGCTAACGTAGCAGTAGCACGCTTTCTGGAACACGCTACTACTACTTCTGACTTAACCACGGGGTTCATCCTTCCCCATGGCCACTTCCCCCAAATCCAACTCTCCACTCTCGCCACCGCTGTTGCCCGTCGGCCGCCGCGCGCTCTCCGCACACCATCTACGCCGCCCCGACCCCAGATTCAATGCCGCCCCCGCCCCCGACCTCAACGCCACCCCGGACGCCGCCCCCAACCCCGACCTCGACGCCGCCATCCGCCACGCGCCCGAGCCCCAACCCCGACATCGATGCCGCCTGCCCCTCCCTCGTCGCAGGCACCCGAGGTGAGCATGCCTACTCCTCCCTCTCCCCTACGTCTGCCTAGGGTTTGTTTATTTTTTAGTTGCATCAAATTTGTTAGGGTTCATGTAAGGGTGGAAACGAATCGGATGCGGATGCGGCTCAAATGAGTTAGGGTTCATCTAAGGGTGGAAACGAATCGAATTTCTAAGATGAATCATAAAACGAGTAAAATTTGACCACTTATTTCACTTTATAGTTGGATAATTGGAATATCCGCTACCACTTTCCACCCCTAGCTTCATCAAATTAGATGGTAATTAGGGCAGTAGTTCCTAGGTACTAATTAGTTAGTAAGAACTAGGTACTAATTAGGTACTAGTTTATTTTTATTTATAGTAAGTTTATTTTTAATAAGAACTAGTTGAATTAATAGAACTAGTTAATAAGAACTTGTTGCTATTTTTTTAGTTAAAGCAATTTTCTCGCATCGACGTGGACGATGCCTATCCCGCATCCTCGTCGTCGAGCCGGCGGAGGACGACACCTGCTTGACTAGATGGGCCATGTCCGGGACTGGGCTTTGCTGGGGTGGTACTGGGGGGCGCTACCTACCGGGGGGCGCAGGTTGCTGAGGAGCCAGCCTGTCGTTGACCCGAACCTTCTTTGGTGGCGGTCGCGTGGGCCAGTGACGGTCCAGAGGCTCGAGGACCCCGCGGAGGTGGTGCCTCACCGTGTCAGTGAGGAGGACACGCACGTCCATCGCTACTTGTTTGCGTTGGACCACAGGTTCTCCAATACCTGGCAGGTTCTCCAGGGATCTCACTGGAGCTATGATCCCATGATGGTTCCTTCTCTGTGGGCGTCCGTCGTGCGCTAGGGTTTTAGTTGTATTAGTGATGTTATATGTATGACATTATTCGGGATGTATTAGTGATAATATTCCATGATGTATGGATGCATGAGATGATTTACTTTCGCTTATTGAATGCATGCTAATTTGAGTCCTATAAGATATTTTGAAATGTATATCTTGTGTTGCTCAAATAGGATATGTGCTTGCCCAAGTGGCCGGTCATGTTTGCAGGTTACACCTTCGAGTGGCCTATGTTTTGCTGGAGTGTTGATTCATTTCCGTTCCAGCAAATTTCAGGCGCTCGATATGTCCTATTTTAGCAAAGGTCATGCTGGATTTTTCCGTGAATTTTGGCATGACTTGTGCCAGAAGATGTAGGAAATATCGAGTGCCCCGGATTTGTGTGTTGAGTATCCTGATAGTTGTCTTCGATCGATTTTCAATTAATGTTTTAACTATGAACATAGGAAATGTCTCACGACGAAAAGGATTTCGGTATTTGCAAATACTGCGAAGATGAGCGCGGCCTGTGCGACGGAATCTTCCTAGATGATGATAGGCGCTTCAGCATCAAGCTGGGCGAGAACTTCAAAGTGGATACAGTAAGTCACAATGACAAGTCTTTTTCGTAATTAAGCATGACATTTGCTTCATTTGCTTCAACTTATAATTTAAGCATGACATTAAGCATGACAAGTCTTTTTTTTACTATTCTACTAGCGTATCCCCTGCCATGCAAGAGTTTTTGTATTGGATAAGATAGGTTTCAGTCGTACTATGGAGGAAAAGAAAGTTTACTTGAAGACCGAGCATGGTTATATTTTCCACGCAAAATTATACAATTCAGACGACTACACCTATTTTGGATGCAAAACATGGCGAGCACTATGCAAGACTTATGCATTTGAGCCTGATATGGTTATCACCTTTGATATTCGTCCGAAAGATGATATTGAAGGTAATACCGACATTTGGGTCGATGTGCAGACGCCTCCAGTTATACCATTATGTAAGTTTCTCAACCATATTTATGTCTTTGATATTGTTTATTCAAAAATAGTTGACAACTAATTTGTATTGTCAGCTTATTTCAGTGCAAGCAAACATGTCTAGCGCTTGGTAGACAGGACCTACTACTGTCCCGAGGCTGAACTAAACTGCGAGGAGCTAAGTCATTATGTTTCATGGCTTGAGGATCTTGATACTGTCAAGACAAATTTTCTTCCTGCATTTAGAAATGTTAGTACTGAAAACGTGCGACCAATAGTGTTCGTAATGAACTACGGTCACATCTATTTAGGAAGGATGGTAAGATTTTTACTATTTGTCCTCAGTGCATCTTTTCCATACATTATTTTTGAAGCTAAACTTTATTGCTAAGTATGTTACCATACGATGCTCTTCAACCGGGACTCCCGATGAATGTTGTGCCTTATAGGATCGAGACTAAAGGTACCATGAGTATTATTAGCTTACGGCCAAGATATCCTACATATTACTTTAGTGCATTCAAGATTAGCGACGGATGCTTAATAGTGCAAGACTGGACCAAATGTGTGATGGAGAAGCGCAAAGAAGTACTAGGGGGTAGCAAACAGATGCGCTACCCATGATTAGGAGACAGGTTCATCTGCATGCTCCAACTTGATCAAGGAGGAGAGCTACACATGTTTTATGTTATTTTGCCTAAGAGAGAGCAGCATGAGTGATTAGGTAGCTAGAAATGAGTTTGAGGATGATGATGTGCTACACTATTACTATGATGATAAAATAGCTAGTGTTGGTGGTAATGACTATGATGATTATTATTAGCTAGTGTTTGTGGTGATTAATTAAATACTGTTGGTGGTAATGACTATGATGATGATTAAATAGCTTGTGCCGGTGGATTAGATTCAAGTGGAGGCAACATGTGGTGCACATCGAAAGTACTACTAGTCCAAACTGAACAAGTGTGGATTAGTAGTATACTTTTGACATGCACCACATATTGCCTCCACTTGAACCTAATCCACCTTCATTTGACACACTGTTATGGACATAATGATGTAAACCTCATAACTGGTATTGTACCAATATTTGTACGATGGCGCATAAATACACTAAAATAACAAATAAAAAAGAATACTAGTAGCGATGGAGAGAAAACACGCTGCTAGTAGTTACAATAGCAGTAGCGTGGGAGTGAACAAACATTGCAACATTTTGTTCTAGCAATAGCGTGTGCGGGCACACGTTACTGCTAAGCAATAGTTGTAGCACCTTATTAGTAGCGTGCCTACCCGCGCTACTAGTGAGCACAAAACCAGCGCTACTGCTAGGGTTTTCCCTAGTAGTGATTATTAGAGCATTGTCCCAATGAGGAAAGGATGATGGAGACTATGATTCCCCCACAAGTCGGGATGAGTCTCCAGACGAAAAAAAAGAAAAGAGGCCAAAAAAAGAAGGCCCAAATAAAAAAAGAAAAAAATAGAAAAAATAGGGAAAATTGAGAGAAAAAGAGAGAAGGGACAATGTTACTATCCTTTTTCCACACTTATGCTTCAAAGTAGCACCATGATCTTCATGATAGAGAGTCTCCTATGTTGTCACTTTCATATACTAGTGGGAATTTTTCATTATAGAACTTGTCTTGTATATTCCAATGATGGGCTTCCTCAAAATGCCCTAGGTCTTCGTGAGAAAGCGAGTTGGATGCACACCCACTTAGTTTCTTTGATGAGCTTTCATATATTTATAGCTCTAGTGCATCTATTGCATGGCAATCCCTACTCCTTACATTGACATCAATCGGTGGGCATCTCCATAGCCCATTGATTAGCCGCGTCAATGTGAGACTTTCTCCCTTTTGTCTTCTCACACAACCTCAATCATCATATTCTATTCCACCCATAGTTCTATGTCCATGGCTCGTGCTCATATATTGTATAAAAGTTGAAAGAATTTGAAAAGGCTAAGTATGAAACAATTGCTTGGCTTGTCATCGGGGTTGTGCATGATGAGAGCATTTTGTGTGACGAAAATGAAGCATGGCCAAACTATATGACTTTGTAGGGATAAGTTTCCTTTGGCTATGGTATTTTGATAAGACATAATTGCTTGACTAGCATACTTGGAGTATTACTATTTTTATGTCAACAATAAACTTTTATCTTGAATCTTTAGATCTGAACATTCACGCCACAATAGAGAAAAATACATTGAAGAATATTCTAGAAAGCATTCCACATCAAAAATTATGTTTTTATCATTTACCTACTCGAGGACGAGCAGGAATTAAGCTTGGGGATGCTTGATACATCTCCAACGTATCTATAATTTTTGATTGTTCCATGCTACTATATTATCTGTTTTGGATGTTAATGGGCTTTATTTTACACTTTTATATTATTTTTGGGACTAACCTATTAACCGGAGGCCCAGCCCAAATTGCTGTTTTTTGCCTATTTCAGTGTTTCGTAGAAAAGGAATATCAAACGGAGTCCAAACGGAATGAAACCTTCGGGAACGTGATTTTTGGAGCAAACGTGATCCAGAGGACTTGGAGTGGATGTCAAGAAACAATCGAGGAGGCCATGAGGCAGGGGGCGCGCCCTCCCCCTCGTGGGCCCTGCTATGTCTTGAGCTTGCGTTGGTTTTCCCCGAAGAGGAAGGGATGATGCAGCAGAGTAGCATAAGTATTTCCCTCAGTTTTTGAGAACCAAGGTATCAATCTAGTAGGAGGCCACGCTCAAGTCCCTCGTACCTGCACAAAATGATAGCTACTCGCAACCAACGCGATTAGGGGTTGTCAATCCCTTCACGGTCACTTACGAGAGTGAGATCTGATAGATATAGTATTTTTGGTATTTTTGGTATAAAGATGCAAAGTAAAAAGTAAAAACAAAGTAAAAAAGAAAAGCAAGATTAAAGTGATGGAGATTGATATGATGAGAATAGACCCGGGGGCCATAGGTTTCACTAGTGGCTTCTCTCAAGAGCATAAGTATTCTACGGTGGGTGAACAAATTACTGTTGAGCAATTGACAGAATTTAGCATAGTTATGAGAATATCTAGGCATGATCATGTATACTAGATCATTTATGGCGCGCGTTGCCGCACCCGTCTATTTGGCTCTTATAATTGTTCGATATATGAAATATTTCTTATACATTTTTTCAGTGTTTTGAGCTCTTGTAATTTTTAGGTATATGAAGTGTGTTGGCTCTTATAATATACATTTGTTTCAAGTTCTTTGAACTATTGCGCTTTCTTGCAGCTTTTGCTTGTCCACTCCATTTTCCAAAATAATGGCATGCAACTGAAGAGAGGAATCTGATTGGTTTCCAATGACTATGTTCAGCTCTTTCTTCATAGGTCTACTCTGTCGCAAAAGATCACATCATGACATCCCGAAAAATAGCAATATTCAGAAAAAAAAACATCAGGGATGTTTGACGAATGGGTAGAACTGATATATGTAGACCAAAACTGTTTGTGGTTCAACCTCATAAATGTTTTTTTATTTTCTCAATATTATAGTTCAACAGAAGAGAATACACCAAAACTGTAAACAACAAAACATACAATTAGATGTCCGATTAAACCACAAATATTTACGAAACCAAAAATCTAAGAATATACAAATTCAGCAAATATCATTTCTTCCAAGATTCATATGAGGTTGCACTTGGGTATGCAAAGTTCCCTAAACTGTTGTTTCCAAAGCAATGTTCAACAATCAGTTGGCTTTAGCTCGAAGAGAAAAAAATACGTAACACCTTTTCATCTCTTGGAACCATCAATATCAATACTTCCAGATCCATGAAGCTGCAAATGCAATAGAGGAAAATTGAAAGATTAAATCTAAAAAGAAAGAGGATATCATCAAAGAAGGAATCAAGGAAAGGCAATACAAGTTCCATGGGAGGTCAGAATATTAAAACATAGAGGATATATCATCAAGGAAGGAATCAAAGGTGAAGGCAATACAAGTTCCATGAGAGGTCACAATATTACAATACAACCACACCTACAATGGTAGAACTGATATTCACAATGTTGAAAAGGCGGAAATAAAATTACATCATGACAACATAGTGCTTTTAGGTCTATGATTCCTGCAGCACATGGGCTGGTTTCTGCACTTTCATTAGCTTTGCTCTTCTCCTTTCACAAAAAGTAAAACTATTCACCAAGTACTACTACAAAGTAGCTGAATTGTAAAATAGAGGTCTTATAATCATCATCCAGTGACTTCTAAGCAGATTAAAATGGCAGGGATAAAAACGACAACTATACCAAAAATTCAACATGCAGCAGCTGCGCACACCATCTCTTCATCGGCCGATCCTCGCCCTGAACCTTGTAAACCTGTGACCGACATGATGAACGAGATAAAGGGCGAATTACAAATGGCATCAGGGGTCAGAGATAAAGGAAGGTGAAGAGCTAGCATTAAGGTTTACTTGTCAACTTAGACCAACCACTAATACTGTTGCCGCCGCATCCTCTTGCGCCAATGAGCCACGTACGCTGCCCCTTCCTTACCCTCCTCCGCATTGTCAACCCGCTGATGCTGCTGCCTCATCCTCCTCATCAGTTGTCGTGCTTTCACCATGGCTGTATTGGCAGCCGTGGCGCCTGAATCACACAGGAACAACAGGAATTAGCACATATGCTGTCCATGAAAGCGGGATGTGAAATAAATTAATACGAGGAAAGATGCAAAGAGCCGAGAATAAATAGCATGAAGTAGATGCACCGAGGAGGTGAACAAGTCAGTTTATGTACGCCATCACCCGCCATGAATGCGCATTTAGAAACTGAAGGGAGCAATTTCCAGTAGATGAGGCGTCGACCATTATCGCCAGCACGCCTACCTTTCTTCATCGCAGGCAGATCGCCCGGGCCGGCTGGATCGACCAGCGTTCGATTCACCCGCATCCCGCGCTTAAGCGGCCCTCGAGCAGCTCGCATCGGCTGGATCCCCTAAACCGCCGGTTCCCTCGCGTGCGTCGCGCCGGGTCCCTCGAGCACCGGCTCCCCTCACGCGGCTCGAGTCTGCTGGATCCCCCGCGTGCCGCGTGCGTGGCGTTGCAGATGATATATGGGCCAATGAAGCACCTATCGATGTGTAGCTTTGTGAGTTTAGACATGGGCCAACGAAGCCCACTCAACGGCAGGCCTGCAAAAAAGTCCCCAGAGTAGCAGCCCATTAGGACACGTAGCCCAGTCACAGTAAATTATTGCTGAAACAATGATCTGATGGCCAGAAACAATTCAAACGCGAAATTCGATGGCCAAAATCACTGAGGGCGTGAGAGAGCTTGGATTAGGCTTGCTTATACTGTCCTAAATAGGCATCACATCTGTGACAAGTAGATCGAAACGATTCTGCATCTACTACTATTACTCCACTCATCGACCGCTATCCAGCATGCATCTAGAGTATTAAGTTAAAAACAGAGTAACGCCTTAAGCAAGATGACATGATGTTGAGAGATAAATTCATGCAATATGAAATAAACCCCATCTTGTTATCCTCGATGGCAACGATACAATACGTGCCTTGCTGCCCCTTCTATCACTGGGTAAGGACACCGCAAGATCGAACCCAAAGCTAAGCACTTCTCCCATGGCAAGAACTACCAATCTAGTTGGCCAAACCAAATCGATAATTCGAAGAGACTTGCAAAGATAACCAATCATACATAAAATAATTCAGAGAAGATTCAAATATTATTCATAGATAGACTTGATCATAAACCCACAATTCATCGGTTGTAACATCCCAAATTTTTCAATTTGGAATGTTATACATAGTAATCCATGCATATCATATTTTATTTGCATTTCGTCTAGCGATCCTCAAAATCCTAAGCAACTCAAGGACCCTCGCAGAGAGTTGGGGATTTTCCCGATTTTCAAATTTGATTTTATCAAATTTTGAAACAAGGATTTTGGTTTTAATTAGTTTCGCTCCAAAAATATTTCATACTAAAATATATTAGAGGGGATAATATGACTTCTCCAAGATAATTAAAATATTGGAGGAAAATATTAAAATCAAATATTTGTTTTATTTGGATTTTATTGCAATTTTGTTTGCATTAGAAAAATTGCACATTTTTCAAAATTGCATTTTAGGGCCAAGAAAATGTCATCTCGTTCTAAATATTTTATTTAGACGGTGAAAATTTGTTTTGGTATTTTTAGATTTGTATTTATTTTTCTAGGATTTTATTTCTGTCGACGGAATTATTTAAAAAAAAAGTTCCGTGCCCGACTGGGCCTAAGGCCCAGCCGAGCCAGGTCGCCGCCGCCGCCGCTCGGACCGGAGTCCGAGTCAGACTCCGCCTGCCGCCGCGCCTTGCCCACTCCTCCAAGTCGCGCTGCCGCCCCGCCTTTATATACGCCCGCCCCCGAGCCCCAACACCACACCGCCACCGCCGCCAGCCCCCCCGCCGCCGCCGCCTGCGCTAGCCGCCGCCACCACCGCTTGCCGCCG
>NC_041388.1:597122806-597145645 GCF_002162155.2 Triticum dicoccoides
CCGCCGCCGCCCCGCGAGCCGCCGCCCCTGCCTCGCCGGAGCCCCCTCACCGGAGGTAGCCGCCGGACCCGCCGCCGGTTTTTTTGAAAAAACTGTTCGGTTTTTTAGAAACCCTAGATCCGTTTTTTCGGATTCGCCGAGTTTTTTCTCGGTTCTTCTAGTTAGCGGACATTCGTCCGTACGTTCGTTTTAACGAACGGTTTTCGCCCGTTAGATCCAGCTAATGAACGCTCGTTCGTTAGTCTGTTCGTCAGTTTACTTTTATCGGATTTATTCCGTGATTTTTCTGATCGTGATTTCTGATCCGATCTTAGTTTCTGTTTTTCTTTTCGCTCGTTAGTCGGAATCAGGAAATTAAAGCGCCTAGAGTTTCGTCTCGAAACCCTCTTTCTGTTTAACCAACTCAAAAAAGTTTTTGCTACTGTAAAATTTGACATATGTTCAGATTAGTAAAAGAAGCTTCTTTTCTTTCGTCGTTTGAGTTTCGTTGCTCCGTTTGATTTGATTCTTTTTGTGAACCGGAGTTCTTAAGTTGAACCTTCTGGTAAACCCCTCTTATTTGAGATTTACATGTGCTTCTTTGCTTGTTGCTTATGTAAGTTATTGTTTGTTTGTGATAGAACACCCGGAGTGCGAAGCGTGCTACTACGAGTCCCTAGGTTTCGCAGACCGTCAGCAAGGCAAGTAACACTTTGATCATATCCCTTTTATCACCCAGTTTTTATGCATTAGTTCCAATCCTCAAACATTGCATGATTAGGATATCATTAACATGTGGGTTGGGAAGTAGTTGTTGAGGTTGAACCTATTACCCTATTACATTCAAACCCTTGGGAGTTACTCTACGCGTTGCTTATATTACTATGCTGTGCTATGCTCGTAGACGTGGTTTGGGTTTGAGTGAAATCCATGACAGATGTGAGATTGTTGATTAATGGCTCAAACTTAAGGTGGCAACTTAAATTAACATCTGGGTGGATTGAGGCACCTGGAGTACCAAGTGTTGCCTGTATTTTTGGAAATCCTGGAGTACCCGTGTGATTTTCCTATGGACCACCACCCAGGCTCAATGGGAACTAAGATGATTCATGCTAGAAAACTTCCGTGTGCAGCCACAAGCTATTATGGGCTCTAGCATAGTTGAGTAAGCTACGTGAAGCTCTTGAAGAGGCAGATCAACAGGTAGTGGGATGTAGGTTTGGTATGGTCTGTCCAGAGTAAAGAGTTAATGTTTCTGAAAGACTTTGTCTCGGTCATCCATTTCCCAAACACCTTGTAGTGCGGCAAATCCAGCGGAGGCGATCGAGTCTTGTGAGGAAAAGTGTGCAAACCTCTGCAGAGTGTATAATCTAATCATGGTTAGCCGTGTCCCCGGTTATGGACAATTCTTGAGTATCTAGTATTTGAGTTATCACATGTATCTCATCATTTATTAAATAATATTGTTGGGATGTTAATCACTTTAATTTGGATTGAGTTGGAGGAACCTTCTCAATGATGTTTCAACTACCATGATAGTAAAATTAAAATCTATTCCTTTGTTGTAGGGAAAAATTGGCTTTTCGCAAAAACTATAACCATAGAGCTTTCCACCAGCCAAATATGCATGTAGTGATAGCATTATTCTGTTCTTGCTCTACTGTGTTATTTTGCCAGCATATTCCATGTGCTGACCCGTTTTTGGGCTGCAACATATTATGTTGCAGACTTTTCAGACGAGGAGTAAGGTTCGTTAGGTCATTGTCGTGCAGCTCAGTTATGCCGTTGGAGTTGATGGACTCACTTTATCTTCCAAGCCTTCTGTTGTTATCGTATTAGATGGCCTTAAGCCATATTATTGTAATAAGTTCTCTTTTGAGACATTCAATGTAATAAGTGTGTGATTGACACTCTGTTATAAATCCTTCGAGTATTGTGTGTGTCGGCATTACCGATCCAGGGATGACACCGAAGCACAGAGACTTGACCATCTGAGGTCGGGTCACTACAAGATGGTATCAGAGCACACGCTGAGTGTAGAACACGACCACTAAGATAAACCCTAGGTCACACTTCTCTTCTCATTCTGACTTCACTCCATTTTCTACTCTTTAGGATGGCGGAGATGAAGAACAAGTTTGCACAACCGGATGAAGACACACCTTTTGGATGCCACTTGAAGGAAGTCACTAGGTACTTGAACATTGGAATACCAAGTTTCACCGGAACGTACAACACCACTTTACCTCAAGAGGAGCACTAGATGGTTCAAGTACAAGTTCCAGGAAGGACGTTCTCGCCAACTTCTAAAACCATAGAGTTTTCTTTTGAAGCACCCACCTGGACTCTAGGCAAGAGCATGGCAGCCCACATTACCATGGGACGCATTGGAGAGGTCTACAACAGGGAGCTTAAGGACACTATCTACCAAATATGTGGGCGCCGAGACGAGCAATGGGAAGTAATCAGCACCAGGAAGGATAGATCCATTGCAGCTTTCATCCAGGAGTTAAACTAGCACATTCGACGTTAGGAGAACCAGATGTGCGTGGACATGATGGACTTGAAGAAGGCAAAGGCTAGAATCATCGAGCTGGAGGAAGAACTCAAGTTTACACGCCATGGATATGAGGAGGAAATAAAGACACTATTGGAGAAGAATGACGACTTAGTCAAGAAGATCGGAATATTCACGGGAGGACCAGCACCAATAGAAGAAGAAGAAGAACCCTAGGAGATACGCCCCGAGGACTACATCATCATCGACGACACCGATTCCGATCCTAGTGATGATGACTTTGAAGACGAAGCTGGAGCAGACATCATGGAGTCTTCCACCGATCAAAATTTCTAGATGACCACCAAATATTAGTAGTATTCCCCCATGTAATTAGTAGTAGATGAGCACTTTTGCGATAGTTCTAGACCGTTTGCATGCCCTTGCTTGATTGAGTGAAATGTTTGTGTTATCTCATGTGCATATGGGTAGTGTTTTCTCATTAGACCCCTTTCTATTCGGATCTCTTCCATCTAAACCCATCAGATGCCTCCGAGACGTGACCCCGATTTTGTTTTCCCACCGGAGCTCACCCAGTTGATCCAGCAGCAGAATACCTTGATGCAATTGCTAGTTCAGAACCAGGCAACAACAACAACAATAACAACAACAACCCGCCGCTAGTGGACAACCTAGCCCGTTTTCTAAGGTTACAGCCGCCGGTGTTTTCCAGTAGCACCGAGCCTATAGTTGCTGATGATTGGCTATTCGAAGGGAGTTGACCACCGCAGGTTGCACGGATGCTGAGAGGGTGCGTTTCACCGCACATCAATTGGATGGACCTGCAGCCTCATGGTGGGAGAATTACACAGCCACTTTCCCCATAGCCAACGTCACTTGGGACCAGTTTCAGCAAGCTTTCTGCACGGCCCATGTCTCAACTGGAGCTATGCAGTTGAAGAAGCGGGAGTTCCGCAACCTACGCTAGGGGAACCGTACTATGGCAGAGTACGTGGATGAGTTTAGCAAGTTATCTCGCTATGCCCCTGATGATGTGGCCACAGATGCCGCGAAGCAGGAGAAGTTTATGGAAGGGCTGAATGATGAGATGAGCATGCAGTTGATGGTAGGAACCTTCAACAACTACCAGGAGTTGGTAGATAAGGCTCTTATGATTGAAGGGAAGCAGCAGCAGATTGAGAGCCGCAAAAGAAAGTGTGGACAGGGGAAGTATAACTCAGGAGCTTAGCAGAGGCCTCGCCTAACCCCGAACTCGGGAGGACTTGTTCATAACCATGGAGGTCACAACCACACTGGAGGAGGATCACACAACCACAGTGGTTCTAAAAATGGGAATGGGAACGGAACAAGCAATAATCAGAACCGCCCCAATCCAGCCACACCCACCAAAAGAGACCTAAGTCACGTTACTTGCTTCAAGTGTGGGAAGACTGGACACTACGCCACGGAGTGCCCTGAAGGAAAGAATGGAAACGGAAATGGGAGCGCTGGGAAGAAGCCTAATCCATTCAACAAACAACAAGTGAACCACGTTAACGTGGAGGAGGTTGAAGAGCAGCCGGACGCGGTAATAGGTAAGTTTTTGGTTAAGTCATTTACCGCTCTTGTTCTTTTCGATACTGGTGCATCGCATTCATACATATCAAGGGGATTTGTGGATAAGTTTAAGATACCAACCCAAACCCTTAGGACCCCTCTGATAGTAAGCTCGCCCGGAGCAGAATACATGGCTAGCCGATGGTGCGACCAGGTACCCTTAACCATTGGCACACATGTTTTTCCGTCCGACCTAATTATCTTGGAGTCACAAGGATTGGATGTGATATTAGGTATGGACTGGATGTCAAAGTTTGGAGGGAGTATTAACTGTGCTAGTAAGACGATTTACCTTACCACCCCGGAGGGAAAAAGGATTAAGTATGTGTCTAGGCATGTGCCTAGGAGGAGCCAAGTGAATGCCCTTACGGGAGTTGTTCAGGAGGAAGTGCCTGTAGTGAAGGATTATCCGGATGTTTTTCCAGAGGAGTTACCGGGCATGCCACCTAATAGAGACATTGAGTTTTTGATAGAGCTATTGCCAGGAACAGGACCAATATCCAAGAGACCCTATGGTATGCCCGCAAATGACCTGGAGGAAATTAAGAAACAGATCAAGGAGTTACTAGAAAAAGGATACATTCGAAGAAGTTCATCACCTTGGGGAGCCCCTGTGCTTTTGGTGGAGAAGAAGGACAAATCCCTAAGGATGGTTGTTAACTATCGAGCCTTGAATGAGGTGACGATTAAGAACAAGTACCCACTGCCGATGATTAACGATCTGTTTGATCAGTTGCAAGGAGCTAAAGTGTTTTCGAAGATCGATCTGCGATCAGGATACCATCAGTTGAAGATACGTGAGAAGGATATACCAAAGACAGTGTTCACGACGCGTTATGGATTATACGAGTACACGGTCATGTCATTTGGACTGACTAATGCCCCTGCTTATTTCATGAGCATGATGAACAAGGTGTTCATGGAGTATTTGGACAAGTTTGTTGTGGTGTTTATTGATGATATATATGGTATACTCGAAGAACGAGGAGGAGCACAAGGAGCATTTGCGCTTAGTTCTCGAGAAACTCAAGGAACACCGGTTGTATGCTAAGTTTAGCAAATGCGAATTTTGGTTGAAGGAAGTCGGATTCCTTGGACATGTTATATCAGGAGAAGGTATAGCAGTAGACCCCAGCAAAATTCAGTCAGTCACTGAATGGTTGGCACCCACCTCAGTTAGCGAGATCCGCAGTTTCCTTGGACTCGCAGGTTACTATCGGAGATTCATTGAGAACTTTTCCAAGATTGCAAAGCCAATGAATGAATTGTTAAAGAAGGATACTAAGTTTAAACGGACAGAAGATTGCGAGGCAAGTTTCCAGGAGATGAAGGAACGGTTGACTACAGCACCATTTGCTAACACTATCGGATATACATAAGGAATTCCAAGTGTATTGCGACGCCTCTCGCTTAGGACTTGGATGTGTACTTATGCAGGATGGAAGAGTTGTTTCGTACGCCTCACGACAACTAAAACCTCATGAGTTGAACTATGCCACGCATGATTTGGAGTAAGCAGCCGTAGTGCATGCATTGAAGACCTGGAGGCATTACCTTATTGGAAACTGATGTGATGTATACACGGACCATAAGAGTTAGAAGTACATCTTCACCCAGAAGGAACTGAACCTTAGAGAGAGGAGATGGTTGGAGCTTATAAAGGATTATGATATGAAGCTACACTATCACCCAGGAAAGGCCAATGTTGTAGCAGACGCTTTGAGCAGGAAGAGTTATGCTAATATCCTTGAAAGTAAGGGACTGCCGAAGGAGTTAGCAGAGAATATCATGGAACTTCAATTGGAGATTGTTCCTAGAGGATTCGTTGCAACAATGGAAGTCCAGTCGACATTGCTGGACAAGATTCGGGAAGCTCAGAAGGATGACAAGGAGATTGTCGAGATAAAGGAGAAGATGAGCAAAGGAAAGGCCAAAGGTTTTCGTGAAGACGAGCACGATACCTTATGGTTTGAGGATCGAGTTTATGTGCCCAATAACCAGGAGATCGGGAAGTTAATACTTCAAGAGGCTCATGACTCACCATACTCGATACACCTCGGAAACACCAAGATGTATCTGGATTCGAAGGAATGTTTCTGGTGGACCGGTATGAAAAAGGATATTGCCGAGTATGTAGCCGTATGTGATGTATGTCAGCGAGTGAAGGCAGAACACCAAAAGCCAGCAGGATTATTACAGCCTATGCCGATACCCGAATGGAAGTGGGATAAACTTGGCATGGATTTTATCACCGGATTGCCCAGGACTAAAGCAGGATATGATTCCATATGGGTAGTAGCTGATCGCTTGACCAAAGTGGCTCACTTCATCCCAGTGAAAACCACTTATACCAGTGCAAAGTTGGCCAAGATTTATATGTCCAGGATCGTATGTCTGCATGGAGTTCCGAGGACCATCATATCAGATAGAGGAACACAGTTTACTTCAAAGTTCTGGCATCAGTTACATCAGACATTGGGAACAAGGTTAGAGTTCAGTACAGCTTTTCACCTGCAGACAGATGGACAGACCGAGAGAGTGAACCAAATTTTGGAGGACATGTTGAGAGCCTGTGCACTAGATTATGGATCTAGTTGGGATGACAATTTGCCTTACGCAGAGTTCTCGTACAACAATAGCTACCAAGCAAGTATGAAGATGGCACCGTTTGAAGCCCTGTATGGACGCAGGTGTAGAACACCTTTGATGTGGGATGAGGTAGGAGACTGACAATTGTTTGGACTAGACTTGATCAAAGAGTCTGAGGAGAAGGTTAAATTGATTCGTGACAGATTGAAGATTGCTCAGTCCAGGCAGAAGAGTTATGCGGACTCAAAACGCAAAGAGGTAACCTATGAGATTGCAGACAAAGTATATCTGCGAGTATCTCCCTTGCAAGGACTGAAACATTTTGGAGTTAAGGGGAAACTAGCTCCGAGATTTGTAGGACCATATCGTGTTTTGGAACGGATGGGAGAAGTTGCTTACAAGTTGGAGTTACCCGAGCGATTGTCAGGAGTTCATGATGTGTTCCACATTTCACAGCTGAAGAAGTGTCATGCTGAGAGGGCCGATATACTGTTAAGAGATACAGTACCCTTGGAGGCAATTCAGTTGGATAGTGATTTGACTTACGAGGAGAAGCCAGTAAAGATTCTCGAGTTTGCCAGTAGAGTCACCCGCAGTAAGGTTATCAAGTTTTGCAAAGTTCAGTGGAGCCACCATACCGAGGACGAAGCCACCTGGGAACGAGAGGATGATCTTCGCAAAGACCACCCACACCTATTTTCTAGCCAACCCGAATCTCGAGGGTGAGATTCATCTTAAGGGGGGTAGGTTTGTAACATCCCAAATTTTTCAATTTGGAATGTTATACATAGTCATCCATGCATATCATATTTTATTTGCATTTCGTCTAGTGATCCTCGAAATCCTAAGCAACTCAAGGACCCTCGGAGAGAGTTGGGGATTTTCCCGGTTTTCAAATTTGGTTTTATCAAATTTTGAAACGAGGATTTTGGTTTTAATTATTTTCTCTCCGAAAATATTTCATACTAAAATATATGAGAGGAGATAATATGACTTCTCCAAGATAATTGAAATATTGGAGGAAAAATATTAAAATCAAATATTTGTTTTATTTGGATTTCTTTGCAATTTTGTTTGCATTAGAAAAATTGCACGCTTTTCAAAATTGAATTTTAGGGCCAAGAAAATGTTCATCTTGTTCTAAATATTTTATTTAGACGGTGAAAATTTGTTTTGCCATTTTTAGATTTGTATTTATTTTTCTAGGATTTTATTTCTGTCGGCAGAATTATTAAAAAAAAGTTCAGCGCCCGACTGGGCCTAAGGCCCAGCCGAGCCAGGCCGCAGCCGCCTCCTGCGCGCGCGCGCCGTCGCCGCTGCTCGTACCGGAGTCCGAGTCGGACTCCGCCTGCCGCCGCGCCTTGCCCCCTCCTCCAAGTCGCGCCGCAGCGCCGCCATTTATATACGCCCGCCCCCGAGCCCCAACACCACACCGTGACCCCCTCCAGCCCCGCCGCCGCAGTCGCCGCCACCTGCGCTAGCCGCCGCCGCCGCTTGCCACCGCCGCAGCCCCGCTCCACCACCGCCGCTTGTCGCCGCCCCCGCCGCCGCCCTCGCCTCCCCGCAGACCTCTCGCCGGAGGTAGCTGCCGGACCCGCCGCCGTTTTTTTTTAAACCGTTCGATTTTTTTTAGAAACCCTAGATCCGTTTTTTTGGATTCGCCGGTTTTTTCTCGGTTCTTCTAGTTAGCGGACGTTTGTCCGTACGTTCGTTTTAACGAACGGTTTTCACCCGTTAGATCCAGCTAACAATCGCTCGTTCGTTAGTCTGTTCGTCAGTTTTCTTTTATCAGATTTATTCCACGATTTTTCTGATCGCGATTTCTGATCCGATCTTAGTTTCTGTTTTTCTTTTCCCTCGTTAGTCAGAATCAGGCAATTCAAGCGCCTAGAGTTTTGTCTCGAAACCTTGTTTCCGTTTAACCAACTCAAATAAGCTTTTGCTACTGTAAAATTTGACCTAGGTTCAGATTAGTAAATGAAGCTTCTTTCTTTCGCCGTTTGAGTTTCGTTGCTCCGTTTGATTTGATTCTTTTTGCGAACCGGAGTTCTTAAGTTGAACCTTCTGGTCAACCCCTCTTATTTGAGATTTACCCGTGCTTCTTTGCTTGTTGCTTATGTAAGTTATTGTTTGTTTGCGATAGAACACCTGAAGTGCAAAGCGTGCTACTACGAGTCCCTAGGTTTCGCAGACCGTCAGCAAGGCAAGTAACACTTTGATCATATCCCTTTTATCACCTAGTTTTTATGCATTTGTTCCAATCCTCAAACATTGCATGATTAGGATATCATTAACATGTGGGTTGGGAAGTATTTGTTGAGGTAGAACCTATTACCCTGTTACATTCAAACCCTTGGGAGTTACTCTATGCGTTGCTTATATTACTATGCTATGCTATGCTATGCTCGTAGACGTGGTTTGGGTTTGAGTGAAATCCATGACAGATGTGAGATTGTTAATTAATGGTTCAAACTTAAGGTGGCAACTTAAATTAACATCTGCGTGGATTGAGGCACCTGGAGTACCAAGTGTTGCCTATATTTTTGGAAATCTCGGAGTACCCGTGTGATCTTCCTATGGACCGCCACCCAGGCTCAAAGGGAACTGAGATGATTCATGCTAGAAAACTTCCGTGTGCAGCCACAAGCTATTATGGGCTCTAGCATAGTTGAGTAAGCTACGTGAAGCTCTTGAAGAGGCATATCAGCAGGTAGTGGGATGTAGGTTTGGTATGGTCTGTCCGGAGTAAAGAGTTAATGTTTCTGAAAGACTGTGTCTCAGTCATCCGTTTCCCAAACACCTTGTAGTGCGGGAATTCCAGCGGAGGCGATCGAGTCTTGTGGGGAAAAGTGCGCAAACCTCTCCAGAGTGTATAATCTAATCATGGTTAGCTGTGTCCCCAGTTATGGACAATTCTTGAGTATCTAGTATTTTAGTTATCACATGTATCTCATCATTTATTAAATAATATTGTTGGGATGTTAATCACTTTAATTGGGATTGAGTTGGAGGAACCTTCTCAATGATGTTTCAACTACCATGATAGTAAAATTAAAATATATTCCTTTGTTGTAGGGAAAAATTGGCTTTTCGCAAAAACTATAACCATAGAGCTTTCCACCAGCGAAATATGCATGTAGTGATAGCATTATTCTGTTCTTGCTCTACTGTGTTATTTTGCCAGCATATTCCATGTGCTGACCCGTTTTCGGGCTGCAACGTATTATGTTGCAGACTTTTCAGACAAGGAGTAAGGTTCGTTAGGTCATTGCCGTGCAGCTCAGTTATGCCGTTAGAGTTGATGGACTCACTTTATCTTCCAAGCCTTCCGCTGTTATCGTATGAGATGGCCTTAAGCCATATTATTGTAATAAGTTCTCTTTTGAGACATTCGATGTAATAAGTGTGTGATTGCCACTCTGTTATAAATCCTTTGAGTATTGTGTGTGTCGGCATTACCGGTCCAGGGATGACACTGAAGCACAGAGACTTGACCATCTGAGGTCGGGTCGCTACATCGGTCTCAACAAACACACCGCAAAAAGAAGATTACATCGAATAGATCTCCACAAGAGAGGGGGGGAACTTTGTATTGAGATTCAAAGAGAGAGAAGAAGCCATTTAGCTACTAACTATGGACCCGAAGGTCTGAGGTAAACTACTGACACTTCATCGGAGAGGCTATGATGATGTAGAAGCCCTCCGTGATGACGGCCCTCTTCCGGCGAAGCTCCGAAACAGGCCCCAAGATGGGATCTCGTGGATACAGAAAGTTGCGGTGGTGGAATTAGGTTTTTGGCTCCTCATCTGATCGTTTGGGGGTACGTGTGTATATATAGGACACTACTACAGAAACATGCATTAACGATAGTGCCCAAAAAACTGTTGGTCGTTAAACAACCGAGTTGAGTTCCTGCACGATTGGATCAGTCTAAGTAATACCTTCACAACCACCAGATTGCACGTTGCTAAGTAGGCGGTCGTTATTGTTGTGATATTGTTTTGCGCGTACAATGCTCTAACAAACTCACCTCTCATTGTGTTAAAACATATTCACCTCTCCTTTATCTCTCCTCCCGTCTAAAAGAGAGTGGGACAGTTGAATATTTTTAGCGCAAAGTGCTGGCAATTTCCATCAGATAACCCTCTATAACATCCAACAAATATTTATAATCTGTTAGGATCCCATACATCTGCATCTCTTTCTCCTCGCCTCCCCTACCCTTCTCAATCCGCGACACCTCCATAGTCCATGGATTGCATCTTCCTTCTGTTCTACGCCTATCCGTGCTGCAGCCTGCACCTCGCCGGTCGCCTCGACCCTGCCCAGGCACGTCCACACTGCCGTTTGCACGTCACCGGTAGCCTTGACCCCGGTGCGCCCGTGCTGCTGCCTGTACCTCGCTGGTCGCCTCAACCGTAGCCCGGCCGGGCACGTCCGCGCTGCCGTCTGTACATCGCCCTCGACCCCAGTGCGCCCGCGCTGCCGTCTGCGCATCCACCAATGCAATTCCGTTGCAGGTTTGTGGGTATTCCAGTATTCGTCCTTCCTCTGTTTTCATGTTGCAGGGGGTCTTCATGTACTGTATTGATTGGTCAGTTAACTTATTTTTCTACATAGTCAACTAATTTTTGCATTACCATGTTAATTAAGCTTTGTATTATTGTAGTGAGTACTCCAGTAGTCAACATGGATGTTCACTGCAAACCACCATGTGGAACCAGAAGTTCAATCAGTGGTTCAAAGAGAAGGTAAGACAAAATGTTCCAGAATAATGTGTGTATTTACACACATATGCACGTACATTTCTATATCTCTGTATGAAGATGGCAACATAGCTATCTATTACTCCATAGGTAGCTAGCTTGCATGAACATGATAACACGTTTTACTGGCTATGGCATGAATAGATTCAGATATCGTGTTTAGAGTCGAGATAGACTCCTCTACACACAAAACAATGGGGTGGCTATACTTTGAGAAGATGGGGATAATGGTAGTACTGTAGAATATTCTGGCATACTGACACTTTGACTGGATTCACGTATTTAACAAAGAGCATGGCATGAAGAAATAAAACAAGCATGGAATCCTTAGTATTAACCTGCAGTGTTTACTTCGAACAGATGAGCCTTTTAGTCTAGCTAGCCAAGTTTCCTTTTTTTGTCAAGGACAATCTTATTAATTCTCTTGTTACTTTCCTTTAGCTTACTGCTTGGGGTGCTCCACCTACACGTTCCCTAGTTTATAGCCTTGCTAGTTTGCTTGTTTTTTGCCGCTAACTTGTACTTATACTCCCCCCTAATAACTCCCTCACTAGTCTCTTATAAATATGTAACCCTCTAGATATTGTTGTTTTATTTAAAACGTCAGTGGGAGCCTCTCCCACTGTCACAAAGTTTCAAAAAAAATAAAAGTATGGAATGCAGTAATGAAACATCCATCACGCCATTCTTATAATGTACCACATGGATAGTCCAATGATGAAGCCTCTGAACCCAAGCCTGACGACAATGGCGACGAAGATGACTTGCTTCAAAATTCAACAACAACATCGTGTAGAAAGAGAACAACATGATGCCACGAATTTATGCAAGTCTTAATCTGTAGTAATCAATTTGCTTCATATTTTTTCTTTTACCTTATTAATAAACAGTGACACAAGTAGTTCTCTACTTACTTTCTTTGATTTAGCATCCAGTAATTCATTTTCAGTACATAAATATTCACTTATTTAATTTAACTATACTTTTGTACAGCCTTTCTGCACACTTTAGAATAACTCTTTATGTATAGGTTATCCCATTGAGTTAGCAAAGAAATCAAGTGAGTAGCAGATTTCAGTAGAAAAGGGGTTACACACAGGCTCATATGCAAGAAGAGGAACTGATCAGGAAAAAGTACGAGTTGGCTACAAAAGGTACTAGTCAAACATAAAAATATTATTCAAGCTATATTCTAATGGATGATATAATGTGGTTTCTTGTTTTCATAGATGTGATTGATGCACCGACAAATACACAAGGCTTGTTTAGTACAAATTGGGATGCAGATGCTTCTGAAAGTGAGTTTCTAGGTAGCATGTACTGTCCCTAGAATTATTTCTATGCTTTATTGTCTTCAAGTTACTCATAATATATTACAGGTATGAATGATAAAGTTGATGCCAGCAATGATAGTGACAAGGGAGATGATATGGATGAATTTTATGGTATGAAAAATGTCATTTTTATATTTTATTCCTTCATCCACCCTACTACAGATTGGTTGTACGTTTCCAGACACTGCAAATGGTGTAGATGAGTTAATAGTTGATGAAAATATTGAATGTGAATAAGCCCAGGGTAACCATGGCCTTGCAGCTACCACCAAGACTAGTAAGCACAACAATGGAACTGGATCTGTTTACGAAAATCTGGAATTAGAGCAAGATATTTGTGAGGACCAGCATTAAGTAAGGCTATTTTTCTTCTAAACTAAAAGCTTCCGAGCAAGAAAAACAAGTACTTGTAGAAAAGTACAATGGCATGGTGCAAGAAGTGTCAGAAATTAAGTGTCTTATGTTTGAGTTCTCATGAAAGGCAGCATGATCAAGTTGTTCTTGTACATTGATTTTCTCTGCATTTATAATTTGTGCCAATTAATTTACAAGGACTGACTTTCATAAACTACTCAACATTTTGTAGGATTGATGGTCCACAACAAGATATAGAAGCATCAGACGGTGTTGTATTCACCGATGAAGAATGATATCCATTCAAACAATGATGGTGTCCCACGATTGAAGATTGATAAATATTATATTTTCTAGTTGTCTTGTTTTCCAAATAGATATGAGCAAGTATATTGGTCATATAAGGAGTGCTTTTGACTCAAATGTCTTAAATGACATTTTAATTGAAGAATTGTATGTTAGAATTTTTGTATTTCCATTAATAAAGAGGCTATGATCCTTTCAATTCATATTATTTTGTTTCTATATTATTATGGATGTTAAAATTCAAATGTTGGATGTTGTGTAAAGCGATCGTTGAACGGAAAGTTATACTAAATATAAATGGTTTTGAAGTATATCAAAGTGGTGAAGAGAGTGGTCGGCAATGATACTTTGGTCCCCATGATAATATTATTAGCATACTTTGGTCACCATGATAATATTATTAGCGATGGCAAAAGTGGTTGTTAATACCATAATTATGGTTGTTATTGCCTTGGGATTGACGACGACACACCCTCTCGTCGTTATAAGAATAACGACTGCAAAAGTTATGTGGTCGTTATACTTTTAATGACGGAGCCTACTACGACCAGCAGATTGTGGTCGTTATTGACCTTTAACGACCACAATCCGACTTTCAGCGACCACATTTACTGTCGTTAAAGACTATTTTCCTAGTAGTGGGAGGAAGGAGTACATCGGTGGAGCACCAAGGGGCCCACGAGGCAGGGGGCACGCCCTAGGGGGGGCCCCCACCCTCGTGACCTCCTCTTTGACCCCCTGGAGTAGGGTCCAAGTCTCCTGGATCACGTTCGATGAGAAAATCACATTCTCGAAGATTTTATTCCGTTTGGACTCCGTTTGATATTCTGTTTATCCGAAACACTGAAATAGGCAAAAAAAGAGCAATTCTGGGCTGGGCCTCCGGTTAATAGGTTAGTCCCAGAAATGATATAAAATTGGAAAATAAAGCCCAATATAGTCCAAAACAATAGATAATATAGCATGGAGCAATCAAAAATTATAGATATGTTGGAGACGTATCAGGCATCCCCAAGCTTAATTCCTGCTCTTCCTCGAGTAGGTAAATGATAAAAAGAGAATTTTTGATGTGGAGTGCTACTTGGCATATGCAAATATTCTTAATTGTGGTATGAATATTCAGATTAGAAAGATTCAAGACAAAAGTTTATATTGACATAAAAATAATAATACTTCAAGCATACTAACAAAGAAATTATGTCTTCTCAAAATAACATGGCCAAAGAAAGTTATCCCTACAAAATCATATAGTCTGGCTATGCTCCATCTTCACCACACAAAGTATTTAAATCAAGCACACCCCCGATGATAAGCCAAGCAATTGTTTCATACTCTAACTTTTTCAAAACATTTTCAATCTTCACGCAATACATGAGCGTGAGCCATGGATATAGCACTATAGGTGGAATAGAATGGTGGTTGTGGAGAAGAGAAAAAGGAGGGGAAGATAGCCTCACATCAACTAGGCATATTGTAACGCCCCGAACACACCCGCCGGTGGTCGTTACTCCTGGCGGGATCTAGACTGGCCCCACAGATCAGTACTAGTCTTTTCTGCGCATTTTGTCCTCACTCATGCGCACCCGGGAGCAACTTCCCAGTCGGTCACCCATCCTGACACTACTCCAAGCTGAGCACGCTTAACTTTGGAGTTCTGTCTGAATGGGCTACCGGAAAAGAAGGAATTCCTTATTGATATGAGTAGTCTATCATCCCTAATAAGCCAGACTATCACATACACCCCCACTCAGAGGAACCGACGTCCTCGTCGGGCCACAGGAACGTTCCCTCTTGGCACAACCGTCTGTGCATCCAGTCCGGTACATGTGCCATGCCGTGTGCCACGACGGGTCACAAATGTCATGAACAACATGACCGCGCACCTATCCGCAACCATCCGTGTAACCGCGAGGGTCGGCTCTGATACCAACTTGTAACGCCCCGAACACACTCGCCGGTGGTCGTTACTCCTAGCGGGATCTAGACTGGCCCCACAGATCAATACTAGTCTTTTCTGTGCACTTTGTCCTCACTCATGCACACCCGGGAGCAACTTCCCAGTCGGTCACCCATCCTAACACTACTCCAAGCTGAGCATGCTTAACTTTGGAGTTCTGTCCGAATGGGCTACCGGAAAAGAAGGAATTCCTTATTGATATGAGTAGTCTATCATCCCTAATAAGCCAGGCTATCACACATATCAACGGGCTATGGAGATGCCCATCAATAGATATCAATGTGAGTGAGTAGGGATTGCCATGCAACGGATGCACTAGAGCTATAAATGTATGAAAGCTCAACAAAAGAAACTAGTGGGTGTGCATCCAACTTGCTTGCTCACGAAGACCTAGGGCAATTTTGAGGAAGCCCATCTTTGGAATATACAAGCCAAGTTCTATAATGTAAAATTCCCACTAGTATATGAAAGTGACAACATATGAGACTCTCTATATGAAGAACATGGTGCTACTTTGAAGCACAATATATGAGACTCGCTATATCATGGTGCTACTTTGAAGCACAAGTGTGGTAAAAGGATAGTAGCATTGCCCCCTTTTTTAGGCCTTTTTTTCTTTGGCCTTTCTTTTTTTATTGGGACAATGCTCTATTGAATGATGATCATCACACTTTTATTTATTTACAACTCAATGATTACAACTTGATTCTAAAACAAAGTATGACCCTATATGGATGCCTCCGGCGGTGTACTAGGATATGCAATGAATCAAGAGTGACAAGTATGAAGAAATTATGAATAGTGGCTTTGCCGTAAATACTATGTCAACTACATGATCATGCTAAGCAATATGACAATGATGAATGTGTCATGATGAACTAGATGGTGGAAAGTTGCATGGCAATATATCTCGGAATGGCTATGGAAATGCCATAATAGGTAGGTATGGTGGATGTTTTGAGGAAGGTATATGGTAGGTGTATGATACCGGCGAAAGGTGCGTGGTATTAGAGAGGCTAGCAAAGGTGGGAGGGTGAGAGTGTGTATAATCCATGGACTCAACATTAGTCATAAAGAACTCGTATACTTATTGCAAAAATCTAGAAGTTATCAAAGCAAAGTATTACGCGCATGCTCCTAGGGGGATAGATTGGTAGGAAAAGACCATCGCTCGTCCCCGACCGCCACTCATAAGGAAGACAATCAATAAATAAATCATGCTCCGACTTCGTTACATAACGGTTCACCATACGTGCATGCTACGGGAATCACAAACTTTAACACAAGTATTCTTTAAATTCACAACTACTCAACTAGCATGACTTTAATATTATCACCTCCATATCTCAAAACAATTATCATGCTTCAATCTTTTCTTAGTATTCAGCACACTCAAAAGAAAGTTTCACAAAATCTTGAATACCAACCATATTATTATTAAGCAAATCACCATGCTATTAATAGACTCTCAAAATAATTTAAGTGAATCATGAGAGATCAATAGTTTCTTTAAAACAAATCCACCACCGTGCTCTAAAAGATCTAAGTGAAGCACATAGAGCAAAATTATAACGCTCAAAAGATATAAGTGAAGCACATAGAGAAAAATTATCTAGCTCAAAAGATATAAGTGAAGCACATAGAGCAAAACTACTTAGCTCAAAAAGATATAAGTGAAGCACATAGAGCAAAATTATCTAGCTCAAAATATATAAGTGAAGCACATAAAGCAAAATTATCTAGCTCAAAAGATATAAGTGAAGCACATAGAGTATTATATCAAATTTTAATTCATGTATGGCTCTCTCAAAAGGTGTGTACAGCAAGGATGATTGTGGCATACTAAGACACAAAGACACAAATAATACAAGATGCTCCAAGCAAAACACATATCATGTTGGTGAATAAAAATATAGCTCCAAGTAAATTACCGATGGAAGTGGACGAAAGAGGGGATGCCTTCCGGGGCATCCCCAAGCATTCACTTTTTGGTGTCTTTGGATTATCTTGGGGGTGCCATGGGCATCCCCAAGCTTAGGCTCTTTCCACTCCTTGTTCCATGATCCATCAAAAGAATTCACCCAAAACTTGAAAACTTCACAACACAAAACTCAAAATAGAAAAATCATGAGCTCCGTTAGCGAAAGAAAACAAAAGACCACTTCAAGGTACTGTAATGAACTCATTCTTTATTTATATTGGTGTTAAACCTACTGTATTCCAACTTCTCTATGGATTATATACTATTTTACTAGCCATAGATATATCAAAATAAGCAAACAACACAAGAAAAACAGAATCTGTCAAAAACAGAACAGTCTGTAGTAATCTGTAGCTAGCGCAAGATCTGGAACCCCAAAAATTCTAAAATAAATGTATGGACGTGAGGAATTTATCTATTAATCATCTTCAAAAATAATTAACTAAATATCACTCTTCAAATAAAAATTACAGCAGTTCTCATGAGCGCTAAAGTTTCTGTTTTTTACAGCAAGTTCAACAAGACTTTCCCCAAGTCTTCCCAACGGTTCTACTTGGCACAAACACTAATTAAACACAAAAAACACAACCAAAACAGAGGCTAAATAATTTATTTATTGAATAACAGCAAGGAAAAATATTGGGTTGTCTCCCAACAAGCGCTTTTCTTTAAAGCCTTATAGCTAGGCAATGATAATTTTAATGATGCTCACATGAAAGACAAGAACTGAAGCACAAAAGGAGCATCATAAAGCATGTGACAAACACATCTAAGTCTAACATACTTCCTATGCATAGGCATCTCATAGACAAACAAATTATCAAGGCAAGCAAAAACTAGCATATGCAATCAAGAGGAAAGAAACAATAGCAATCTCAACATAACGAGAGGTAATTTAGTAACATGAAAATTTCTACAACCATATTTTCCTCTCTCATAGTAATTACATGTAGGATCATAATCAAATTCAACAAAATATCTATCACACAAAATATTTTCAACATGATCCACATGCATCCAAAGTTGACACTCTTCCAAAATAGTGGGATTAACATTAACTAAAGTCATGACTTCTCCAAACCCACTTTTATCAAGATTTTCATAAGATTGAACATTCTCCAAATATGTGGGATCTAAAGTTGACACTCTTCCAAACCCACTTTCAATAATATTGCAAACACTATTATCAATCTCATATTCATCATGGGGCTTAAATAAATTTTCAAGATCATAAGAAGAATCACCCCAATCATGATCATTGCAACAAGTAGTAGGCATAGCAAAACTCGCATCCCAAGGCTTAGGGTTTTGCATATTATTAGCATAATTGACATTAATAGAATTTATAATAACACCATTGCAATCCTGCTTTTTATTCAAAGATCTATCGTGAATCACTTCATAAAATACTTCATCGCAATTTTCAGATTCACGAATTTCAAGCAAAACTTCATAAAGATAATCTAGTGCACAAAACTCACTAGCAATTGGTTCAACATAACTAGATCTCTTAAAAAGATTAGCAAGCGGATGAGGATCCATAAATCTTAGGTTCTCTGTTTAGTAATAAATAAATGACTATTCCAATCATACGAGCAAACAAAAGGCAAGCGAGAAAAAGGCAAACGAAAAAGGAGGAGGAGAAGGAGAAAGAGAGGGCGAATAAAATGGCAAGGGTGAAGTGGGGGAGAGGAAAACGAAAGGCAAATGGCAACTAATGTAATGCGAGAGATAGGGATTGTGATGGTTACTTCGTATGTTGACTTTTTGCGTAGACTCCCCGGCAATGGCGCTAGAAATCCTTCTTGCTACGTCTTGAGCTTGCGTTGGTTTTCCCCGAAGAGGAAGGGATGATGCACCAGAGTAGCGTAAGTATTTCCCTCAGTTTTTGAGAACCAAGGTATCAATCCATTAGGAGGCCACGCTCAAGTCCCTCGTACCTGCACAAAACGATAGCTACTCGCAACCAACGCGATTAGGGGTTGTCAATCCCTTCACGGTCACTTACGAGAGTGAGATCTGATAGATATAATATTTTTGGTATTTTTGGTATAAAGATGCAAAGTAAAAAGTAAAAAAGCAAAGCAAGATTAAAGTGATGGAGATTGATATGATGAGAATAGACCCGGGGGCCATAGGTTTCACTAGTGGCTTCTCTGACGAGCATAAGTATTCTACGGTGGGTGAACAAATTACTGTTGAGCAATTGACAGAATTGAGCATAGTTATGAGAATATCTAGGCATGATCATGTATATAGGCATCACTTCCATGACAAGTAGATCGAAACGATTCTGCATCTACTACTATTACTCCACTCATCGACCGCTATCCAGCATGCATCTAGAGTATTAAGTTAAAAACAGAGTAACGCCTTAAGCAAGATGTCATGATGTAGAGAGATAAATTCATGCAATATGAAATAAACCCCATCTTGTTATCCTCGATGGCAACGTACAATATGTGCCTTGCTGCCCCTTCTGTCACTGGGTAAGGACACCGCAAGATCAAACCCAAAGCTAAGCACTTCTCCCATGGCAAGAACTACCAATCTAGTTGGCCAAACCAAACGGATAATTCGAAGAGACTTGCAAAGATAACCAATCATACATAAAAGAATTCAGATAAGATTCAAATATTATTCATAGATAGACTTGATCATAAACCCACAATTCATCGATCTCAACAAACACACCGCAAAAAGAAGATTACATTGAATAGATCTCCACAAGAGAGGGGGAGAACTTTGTATTGAAATTCAAAGAGAGAGAAGAAGCCATCTAGCTACTAACTATGGACCCGAAGGTCTGAGGTAAACTACTCACACTTCATCGGAGAGGCTATGATGATGTAGAAGCCCTCTGTGATGACGGCCCTCTTCCGGCGGAGCTCCGGAACAGGCCCCAAGATGGGATCTCATGGATACAGAAAGTTGCGGCAGTGGAATTAGGTTTTTGGCTCCTCATCTGATCGTTTGGGGTTATGTGTGTGTATATAGGAGGAAGGAGTACGTCGGTGGAGCACCAAGGGGCCCACGAGGCAGGGGGTGCACCCCCCACCCTCGTGACCTCCTCTTTGACCCCCTGGAGTAGGGTCCAAGTCTCCTGGATCACGTTCGGTGAGAAAATCACGTTCCCGAAGATTTTATTCCGTTTGGACTCCGTTTGATATTTTGTTTATCCGAAACACTGAAATAGGCAAAAAAAACAGCAATTCTGGGTTGGGCCTCCGGTTAATAGGTTAGTCCCAAAAATAATATAAAAGTGGAAAATAAATCCCAATATAGTCCAAAATAGTAGATAATATAGCATGGAGCCATCAAAAATTATAGATACGTTGGAGACGTATCAGGCCCCTCGTTGCTCCACCGACCTACTTCTTCCTCCTATATATATTCATATACCCCGCAAACATCTAGGAGCACCACGAAACCCTATTTCCACCGCCGCAACCTTTTGTACCCAAGAGATCCCATCTTGGGGCCTTTTTTGAAGCTCCGCTGGAGGGGGCATTGATCACGGAGGGCCTCTACATCAACTCCATGGCCCCTCCGATGATGTGTGAGTAGTTTACCTCAGACCTTCGGGTCCATAGCTAGTAGCTAGATGGCTTCTTCTCTCTCTTTGGATCTCAATACAAAGTTCTCCTTGATTCTCTTAGAGATCTATTCGATGTAATTTTCTTTTGCGATGTGTTTGTCGAGATCCGATGAATTGTGGGTTTATGATCAAGTCTATCTATGAACAATACTTGAATCTTCTCTGAATTCTTTTATGTATGATTGGTTTATCTTTGCAAGTCTCTTCGAATTATCAGTTTGGTTTGGCCTACTAGATTGATCTTTCTTGCAATGGGAGAAGTGCTTAGCTTTGTGTTCAATCTTGCGGTGCTCGATCCCAGTGACAGAAAGGGAAACGACACGTATTGTATTGTTGCCATCGAGGATAAAAACATGGGGTTTACATGATATTGCATGAGTTTATCCCTCTACATCATGTCATCTTGCTTAAGGCGTTACTCTGTTCTTATGAACTTAATACTCTAGATGCATGCTGGATAGCGGTCGATGTGTGGAGTAATAGTAGTAGATGCAGGCAGGAGTCGGTCTACTTGTCACAGACGTGATGACTATATACATGATCATACCTAGATATTCTCATAATTATTCGCTTTTCTATCAATTGCTCGACAGTAATTTGTTCACCCACCATAATAATTATGCTATCTTGAGATAAGCCACTAGTGAAACCTACGGCCTGTTGGAAATATGCCCTAGAGGCAATAATAAAATGGTTATTATTATATTTCCTTGTTCATGATAATTGTCTATTGTTCATGCTATAATTGTGTTATCCGGAAATCGTAATACATGTGTGAATACATAGACCACAACACGTCCCTAGTGAGCCTCTAGTTGACTAGCTCGTTGATCAAAAGATAGTCATGGTTTCCTGACTATGGACATTGGATGTCATTGATAATGGGATCACATCATTAGGAGAATGATGTGATGGACAAGACCCAATCCTAAGCATAGCTCAAAGATCGTGTAGTTCGTTTGCTATAGCTTTTCTGAATGTCAAGTATCATTTCCTTACACCATGAGATTGTGCAACTCCCGGATACCGTAGGAGTGCCTTGGGTGTGCCAAACGTCACAACGTAACTGGGTGACTATAAAGGTACATTACAGGTATCTCCGAAAGTGTCTATTGGGTTGGCATGAATCGAGACTGGGATTTGTCACTCCGTATGACGGAGAGGTATCTCTGGGCCACTCGGTAATGCATCATCATAATGAGCTCAATGTGATCAAGTGGTTGATCACGGGATCATGCATTACGGTACGATTAAAGTGACTTGCCGGTAACGAGACCGAACAAGGTATTGGGATACCGGCGGTCGAGTCTCGGGCAAGTAACGTACCGATTGACAAAGGGAATTGTATACGAATTGATTGAATCCTCGACATCGTGGTTCATCCGATTAGATCATCGAGGAGCATGTGGGAGCCAACATGGGTATCCATATCCCGCTGTTGGTTATTGACCGGAGAGTCGTCTCGGTCATGTCTGCATGTCTCCCGAACCCGTAGGGTATACAGACTTAAGGTTCGGTGACGCTAGGGTTGTTAGGAAGACTTGTATGTGATTACTGAATGTTGTTCGGAGTCCCGGATGAGATCCCGGACGTCACGAGGAGTTCCAGAATGGTCCGGAGGTGAAGATTTATATGTAGGAAGTTGTCATACAGTCACCGGAAAGGTTCGGGGGCATATCGGTATTGTACCAGGGCCACCGGAGGGGTTCCGGGGGTCCATCGAGAGGGGCCACCTCTCTCGGAGGGCCTAATGGGCTGTAGAGGAAAGGGAACCATCCCTACATGGGCTGGCCGCATCCCCCCTTGGGCCCATGCGCCTAGGGTTGGGGGGGAAACCCTAAAGGGGGCGCCCCCCTTGCT
>NC_041388.1:597145847-597147197 GCF_002162155.2 Triticum dicoccoides
TCTCATCTAGAGGGGGCCTGCCCCCTTCCTGCTTCCCCTATAAATAGAGGGGCAAGGGGAGGGCTGCATAGATCATCCAAGGCGCATCCCCTCCCCTCCCCAACACCTCTCCTCCTCTGTAAGAGCTTGGCGAAGCCCTGCCGGAGTACTGCAGCTTCACCACCACCACGCCGTCGTGCTGCTGTTGGAGCCCTCTTCCTCAACCTCTCCCTCCTCCTTGCTGTATCAAGGCGCGGGAGACGTCCTCGCTCCGTACGTGTGTTGAACGCGGAGGTGCCGTCCATTCGGCGCTAGGATCTTCGGTGATTTGGATCACGACGAGTACGACTCAATCAACCCCGTTCTCTTGAACGCTTCCGCTCGTGATCTACAAGGGTATGTAGATGCACTCCTCTCTCCCTCGTTGCTAGATGACTCCATAGATTGATCTTGGTGATGCGTAGAAAATTTTAAAATTCTGCTACGTTCCCCAACATGGCCCTGGGTCTATTTTTCATCATACAAGCACTACTAGGAAAAGGCTAATTAGTGGCGCACCTGTTTTGGCCATTAATGGCGCACTATAGGTGTGCCACTATTATCATGCCATTAGTAACAAAATAGTAATGACGCGCCAATACTATGCCTATCTGGTGCGCCATTACTATCTGGCTTAGTAATGGCGCACCACATAGAAGTGTGCCATTACTAACAATTTTTTTTCAAAAAGAAATTCAATTATTTTTTTCATTTTTTTCTTAATCTCGGGTCACTATGGTGTAATCTCAGGTCAATATGCTTAATCACTAGTCAAATCGCACTCTGTGGTCAAACTTCCTAGAAGGTCACCCATTCTCACACTACTCCAGCCCGAGCACGCTTAACTTGGCAGTTCTATCCAACCCCAGCACCAACTCACTTCACAGGCACTTGTTGATATATCTATCATATCTATCCTATTACACCTTGTTGATGTCTAGGACTTTGTTCATGTTCATGAGTGTGATGAAATTTTGAAAAAATATTTCAAACTTCCCGGTCATATTACATATCATATTTTGAAAAAAAAATTCAATTTTTTTAAACCAATTTTTTTTCTGTTACTAGTGGCGCACCTAGCAAATGGTGCGCCACTAGTAAGTTTGAATTTTTTTCATTTCCCCCCCTCTAGATCTTAAAAGCCCGGTATCAATTCGGATGTAACTTTTCGAGTAGAAGATTTTTCATCTAGAAAAACTTTTTAATCCGAGTTCGTATGCAAAAGTTATGCCCATTTTACTAAATTCCAGAGAGATTTTGCAAATAAAGTCAAATTTCATAGTTGTAAATTTTCCCAACAACTAGACCACATATCACATGGGAAACTTATTT
>NC_041388.1:597147597-597187949 GCF_002162155.2 Triticum dicoccoides
AGGGTTACTAATGACGCACCTGATGTGTGGTGCGCCATTAGTAGTTTTGAAAAAAATAAAAAATTGTTAGTAGTGGCGCACTAGTGGACAGTGCAAAATCTCTCTGGAATTTAGTAAAATGGGCATAACTTTTGCACTGTCCACTGGTGCGCCACTACTAACAATTTTTTTAATTTTTTTGTCAAAACTACTAATGGCGCACGATGAGTGTGGTGCGCCATTACTAGTTGACATAGTAATGGCACACTATCCCATGGTGCACCATTACTAACAATTTTTTTTATTTTATTTTTCAAAACTACTAATGGCGCACCACACACCAAGTGCGCCATTAGTAATATGTTAATAATGGCGCACCTGTATCTGGCGCGCCACTGCTATATAGCAGTGTCACACCACATACATGGTGCGCCATTAATGTCCATATCATCTATAGCCCTTTTCCTAGTAGTTAAGTTTCCAATCTATTTTATTTTACAATCTTTACTTTCAATCTATATCATAAAAATACCAAAAATATTTATCTTATTTTTATCATCTGTATCAGATCTCACTCTTGCAAGTGGCCGTGAAGGGATTGACAACCCCTTTATCACGTTGGTTGCGAGGTTCTTATTTGTTTGTGTAGGTACGAGGTGACTCGCGCGTGGTCTCCTACTGGATTGATATCTTGGTTCTCAAAAACTGAGGGAAATACTTACTCTGCTTTACTGCATCACCCTTTCCTCTTCAAGGGAAAACCAACTCAGTGCTCAAGAGGTAGCAGGGCATAAGTCCCACTCTTTGTCAGCACAGGATTAATATGGAACCCGATGCTAAACCAATTGTGGATCCTCAATGACGATTAAATCCTAAGATGAAGGAAGTGGTAAGAACTGAAATACTAAAGCTTCTAGAAGTAGGTATAATATATCCCATAGCTGATAGTAGATGGGTAAGTCATGTTCATCGTGTCCCTAAGAAAGGAGGTATAACTGTTGTTCCTAATGATAAGAATGAACTTATTCCACAAAGAATTGTGACTGGCTATAGAATGGTAATTGATTTCAAAAAATTAAACAAAGCAACTAGAAAAGTTCATTACCCTTTGCCTTTTATTGATCAAATGTTAGAAAGATTGTCAAAGCACACACACTTTTATTTCCTTGATGGATATTCCGGTTTCTCTCAAATACATGTATCACAACCGGATCAAGAGAAAACCACCTTTACTTGTCCTTTTGGAACTTATGCTTATAGATGTATGCCTTTTGGTTTATGTAATGTACCTGCTACCTTTCAAAGATGTATAACTGCTATATTCTATGACTTTTGTGAAAAGATTGTTGAGGTTTTCGTGGATGGTTTTTCAGTTTACGGAACTTCTTTTGATGATTGCTTAAGCAACCTTGATCGAGTTTGCAAAGATGTGAACAAACTAATATTGTCTTGAATTGGGAGAAGTGCCACTTTATGGTCAATGAGGGTATTGTCTTGGGGCATAAAATTTCCGAACGAGGTATTGAGGAAGCTAAGGTTGATGTAATTGGGAAAATGCCATGTCCTAAAGTTATTAAAGGTATCGAAGTTTCCTTGGTCATGCTGGTTTCTATATAAGGTTTATTAAAGACTTCTCTAAAATTTCTAGGCCTCTTACTAATCTCTTCCGAAAAGATGTTCCATTTGTTTTTGATGATGAATGTGTAGAAGCCTTTGACACACTTAAGAAAACCTTAACTTCTACACCTATCATTCAATCACATGATTGGAACTTACCTTTTGTAATTTGTGATGCTAGTGATTATATTGTTGGTGCTGTTCTAGGACAAATAGTCGATAAGAAATTAAATGTTATCCATTATGCTAGTAAAACTCTAGACAGTGCTCAAAGAAACTATGCTACTACTAAGAAATAATTTGTAGTAGTTGTGTTCGCATGTGATAAATATCTTATGGAAAAGAAGGATGCTAAACCTAGACTCATTAGGTGGGTTCTTTTGCTACAAGAATTTGATTTACATATCACTGATATGAAGGGAGCTGAGAATCTTGTAGCTGATAACTTGTCTAGGTTAGAAAATATCCTTGATGACCCACTATCTATTGATGATAGCTTCCTGGATGAACAACTAGCTGTCATAAATGCTTCTCATAATACTCCTTGGTATGCAGACTATGCTAATTACATTGTTGCTATACCACCTAGTTTCACATACCAGCAAAAGAAAAAAATTCTTCTTTGACTTAAGACATTACTTTGGGGATGACCGACATCTTTATAAATGAGTAGATGGTATGATTAGACGTTGTATACCTGAGCATGAACATGAACAAATCCTATGGAAATGTCACTTTGAGGCTGATGAGGACATCAATACCATTGTTACACCCACAGCCCCTGCTGCTATACACACTGGACCGATTACTAGAGCTCGCGCACGCCAATTGAATTATCAGGTACTTTCGTTTCTTGGTAACGATTCTAATGTTCATGAGAATATGATGCTACCTAAATTGGATACATTTGTTTTGCTTACAAATGAAGGGCCTAGCTTGGACAAGAAAGATGAACCTTGGAGCAAATTCAAGCATGGAGATGATGGCATGCGCAAGGGGAACAAGAACGGAGTTACAAGTGATGATTCTAGGACTCTGAAGCCACCATAATGAGTGCATGAAACATGGGACGAAATATACAAGATGCCACTTCATAAATTTCGTCCAGAGGCTATTTTAGGTGCTGCGTCACCTTATTATTGGGCCAGGCCCATGTATTTTCAAAGTACTTAAGTATAGGTTGTTTTTAGAGTCCGTATGTGTGGGGAAACAAGAGTTAGGGTTGGTTTCGGACCCCTCCACCAAGGGCCACGAAATTCCCCCTCTCTCCTCCATATATACATCCCTTAGGGCAACGTTTAGGCTTTGGGTTTTGTTTAGATTAAAAGTTCGCCATAGCTGCAACTTCGCGTACTTCGTTTGTGTCCAACGACCAGACCAAGACGTCACAGAACCCCACCTTGATCAATAAAGCTTTCATCTTATATTCGCAATATCCAGATTGCAATCTCAGTATCTTGCTTGTTCTTTGTTTGCTCGCAGGAAACAGACCCTCGTGGTCAGGTTGATCGTGCTCCGGCGTGGTCAATAACCCTCGGAAGTAGGTTTAGCGATTGCTAAGGCGCGACGTCTCGCACGTTCGTAGTCGGATCGTCAAGGTCGACTCCCACAGAAAACGATAGCCACCATCTCATCGAAACATCGGGACACCTTTGCCTCTATCAGAGGCCTATAAAGGACATCATGCGGGATATAGAAGTGCACATAAGGTCTTACAATCTGGTTTTTATTGGCCTACTCTTTTCAAGGATGTGATACGTCTCCAACGTATCTATAATTTTTGATTGTTCCATGCTATTATATTATCTGTTTTGGATGTTAATGGGATTATTTATTCACTTTTATATTATTTTTGGGACTAACCTACTAACCCAAGGCCCAGTGCAAATTGTTGTTTTTTGCCTATTTCGGTGTTTCACGGAAAAGGAATATCAAACAGAATCCAAATGGAATGAAACCTTCGGGAGAGTTATTTTTGAAACCAACGTGATCCAGGGAGGCATGCCTCCCCCCTTGGCACGCCCCCACCCTCGTGGGCCCCTCGTAGCTCCACCGACCTACTTCTTCCTCCTATATATGTCCATATACCCCGAAAACATCCAGGAGCACCATGAAACCCTATTTCCACCGCCGCAACCTTCTGTACCCAAGAGATCCCATCTTGGGGCCTTTTTCGGAGCTCCACCGGAGGGGCGGATCGATCATGGATGGCTTCTACATCAACACCATAGCCTCTCCGATGATGTGTGAGTAGTTTACCACAGACCTTCGGGTCCGTAGTTATTGGCTAGATGGCTTCTTCTCTCTCTTTGGATCTCAATACAATGTTCTCCTTGGTCTTCCTAGAGATTTATTTGATGTAACTCTTTTTGCGGTGTGTTTGTCGACATCCGATGAATTGTAGGTTTATGATCAAGTTTATCTATGAACAATATTTGATTATTCTCTGAAATCTTTTATGTATGATTGGTTATCTTTGCAAGTCTCTTTGAATTATCAGTTTGGTTTGGCCTACTAGATTGATCTTTCTTGCAATGGGAGAAGTGCTTATCTTTGGGTTCAATCTTGCGGTGTCCTTTCTCAGTGACAGCAGGGGCAGCAAGGCACGTATTGTATTGTTGCCATCGAGGATAAAAAGATGGGGTTTATATCATATTGCTTGAGTTTATCCCTCTACATCATGTCATCTTGCTTAATGCATTAATCTGTTCTTATGAACTTAATACTCTAGATGCATGATGGATAGCGGTCGATGTGTGGAGTAATAGTAGTAGATGCAGAATCGTTTCGGTCTACTTGTCGCGGACGTGATGCCTATATACATGATCATGCCTAGATATTCTCATAATTATTCACTTTTCTATCAATTGCTCGACAGTAATTTGTTCACCCACCGTAATATTTATGCTATCTTGAGAGAAGCCACTAGTGAAACCTATGGCCCCGGGTCTATCTTTTATCATATAAGTTTCCAATCTATTTTACTTTGCAATCTTTATTTTCCAATCTATATCATTAAAATACCAAAAATATTTATCTTATTATCTCTATCAGATCTCACTCTCGTAAGTGACCGTGAAGGGATTGACAACCCCTTTATCGCGTTGGTTGCGAGGTTCTTTTTTGTTTGTGTAAGTACGAGGGACGTGCGTGTAGTATCCTACTGGATTGATACCTTGGTTCTCAAAAACCGAGGGAAATACTTACGCTACTTTGTTGCATCACCCTTTCCTCTTTAAGGGAAAACCAATGCAGTGCTCAAGAGGTAGCAAGAAGGATTTCTGGCGCCGTTCCCGGGGAGATCTACCATAAGTCAAGACATAGCAAGTACCCATCACAAACTCTTATCCCTCACATTACATTATTTGCCATTTGGCTCTCATTTTCCTCTCCCCCACTTCACCCTTGCCGTTTTATTCTCCCTCTTTTCCGCTCGCCTCTTTTTCCGCTCGCCTCTTTTTCGCTCGCTTCTTGTGTGCTTGTGTGTTCGATTGTTTTTCACGATGGCTCAAGATAATACTAAATTGTGTGATTTCTCCAATACCAACAATAATGATTTTATTATCACTCCGATTGCTCCTTTTACCGATGCTGCTTTGCTAAATCTTGTCATGAAAGATCCATCTTCTGGCCTTCCTAGTGAAGATGCCGCTACCCATCTAAATAGCTTTGTTGATTTGTGTGATATGCAAAAGAAGAAAGATGTGGATAATGATATTGTTAAATTGAAGCTATTCTCGTTTTCACTTAGAGATTGTGCTAAAACTTGGTTTTCTTCTTTGCCTAAAAATAGTATTGATTCTTGGAACAAGTGCAAACATGCTTTTCTCTCTAAGTATTTTCCTCCCGCTAAGATAATCTCTCTTAGAAATGATATTATGAATTTAAGCAACTAGATCATGAGATGATTAACGAGACTATCCTAGTTCTAATTCCAAAGGTGAAGGACCCCACTAACCTCACTCAATTCCGACCTATTAGCTTGTGGAATGTACTTTACAAAATTGCTTCCAAGGTTTTATCTAATAGGCTAAAACAAATTCTTCCTGATATTATCAATGAAGAGCAGTCTGCCTTTGTTCCTGGGTGCTTGATAACTGACAACATCATTACTGCTTATGAATGCCTGCATTTTATGAAGAGAAACAAAGCTCAGAGGAACAGATTTTGTGCTGTTAAACTTGACATGATGAAGGCGTATGATCGTGTTGAGTGGAATTATTTGGAAGCCATTATGACCAAGATGGGTTTTTGCATCATCCTGGGTTGATTCGGTTATGAGAATGGTAACATCGGCTAAGTTTTCTGTTATGTTCAATGGTGGTAAGCATGAGCAATTTTCTCCCACAAGAGGAATCCATCAAGGAGACCCAATTTCTTCATACCTATTTCTGCTTGCAGTGGAGGGCCTTTCATGCCTCTTAAAAACCCAAGATGAATCATCGCACCTCACTTTTTTTTGACAGAAAGACTGTAAGGCAACCCCCTATAGTATAATTGCTGCAATAAACCCAAATTGCAAGTACCATGCCTTGAACCTGGGTGGGTGGGAAGGCATCAGCCCCTTCCCACCACTAGGCTATGCCTTAGTCTGCCATCACACCTCACTAGAATTCGAGTTGCACCGACGGCTCCGCCGGTAAGCCACTTGTTATTTGCTGATGATAGCCTGTTGTTTGTGAAAGCCTGTTCTGTTGGAGCAAATGAGTTGTCTGCCTTAATGGAAAAACTATTGCAATGCTTCGGGTCAAAGGATAAATCTTGCAAAATCCTCGGTTTTCTTCAGTAAGGGTTACCCATCCCCTTTAAAAACTAAGGTAAAGAATGCTTTGAATATTGCAAATGAGTCCCTCTCTGATAGATATTTGGGAATGCCATCTGATGTGGGAAATTGCAAGAATGGTGCTTTCAAGTTTCTAAAGGACCGTGTATGGAACAAGGTCAAGGGTTGGATGGAAAAGCTTTTGTCAGCGGGAGAAAAGGAAGTTCTCATAAAATCAGTGGCACAGGAAATTCCATTCTACTCCATGTCCTGTTTCAGACTGCCTTGCGGTCTTTGTGAACACATTAACTCATTGATTAGAAAGTTCTAGTGGGACAACAAGGAGGGAAAATGGAAGCCTAGTTGGGTCTCTTGGAGCACGATGACTCAACCAAAATATTGTGGAGGCTTGGGGTTCTGAGATATTGAACTCTTTAATCTTGCTCTCCTAGCAAGACAGGCATGGCAAATCCTGATGGACCTAGAGTCACTTAGTGCATGCACATTAAAGGCCAAGTACTACCCTATGAGGGAGTTTTTGCATACCGAACTAGGCTCAGCCCCCTCCCAAATATGGCAATCCATCATTGATGGCTGCGAGGTGCTCACGCAGGGGCTGATCCGGAGGATATGTAATGGCCAAACGATGAGCATCTGGAAACACAATTGGCTGCCAAGGCCCTCGAACATGAGGAAAATTGTGAGTAGAGTGGCCAGCCCTCCTCAAATGGTGAGCGAGCTAATTCTGCCTAGTGCAGAATGGAATCAGACATTGACCGATGAGGTATTCCTGCCAACAGATGCTGCAGCGATATATTCTATTCCTTTGTGTACACGGAATATTGAGGATTTCTGGTCATGGGTTGTCACATCCCTAGTTCTGGTATGACCTAGGCTAGCCTTCATGTTTGCATCATGTTTAAATTTCATTGAAATTTGAAATGGGGATTTGTGAAACCCCCAGAAATCATTTCTGGAAATGACCCAGATAAAAATTGCTCCAAAAAGGTCCAAGAAAATGTTCATGTTGCTCTCTGGAAATATTGGACAGAGATAAAAATCAAACCAATATTTTCATGAGCTCATAAATATTTATTTGGCCATTTGGAATTAATGCAATAATTATTTGCATTGGATATATATACGATATATTTATTTATATATGTCCCATAATTCTGATTTTTATGTGAGGGGCTCTGGAATATTTCAACTAGCTCCTACAATAAATTTTAGAAGAAAATTAGTTGATTTAGTATTTTACTAAATCAGGAACAAATGACAGAAAATAGAAAAAAGAAACAAAAGGGAAAAACCTCACCTGGCTTACCTGGCCCAGGAGAGAAGCCGTCCCAGCTGGCTGGCCAGCCCAGCAGCCTCCCCCTGTCGTCTTCCTCCTCTGCCAGGAGGACGAGGGCGTGTGCCCGGCGCCTGCGGCCACACGCCGTGGCCACCTCCTACTTCCGCCGACGCGGGAGAGGCTCCTGGAGCCGCCACGCACCACCCCGACCTCCCTCACTCTCTCCCCGTGCCCTCCCCTTTCCTCTGTCTCTCTCCCTCGCTCTCCCCTCACGCGCCTGAGCACGCCGCCGTGAGCCGCTGCGCCCACCGCCGTCGCCTTGCCTCCCCGAGCTGTCCAGAGCCTCCGCCACCTCTCGCTTCACCTCTACACCGAAGGAAGGAAGCACAGAGGCCCCGAGAAGCCGCCATCATCATCGTCTTCAAGCTTCGGCTCCGGCGCCCTTATCCATCGATCCGGCCACTCCGGTGCGTCCCCGAGCCCGCTTACCATCCCTGCAGCTCCCCGATGAGCCGTTGACCCGTTTCCCCCTTGCCCCGTCGTCCCTCGCGTCCTCTAGCGCTAGCGCCGCCGTGACCGAAGCTCGTCGCCGCACAGCCATGTCGCCGCCGTGGCCACCGTCACATAGAGCTGCACCCGAGCACATAGCCGTGCTCAGCGCAATGCCAGGAGGCCATAGACGCCTTCTGGAGCCCCTGTCGTGCCCCGTAGGCCATTCCCACTTGAAGCCTTACTCCGGCCGCCGCCTCGAGCTCGATTCCGGCGAGCTCCGGCCGTCCCTGCCTCTCCCACTTGCCCCAGAAGACGCGGACGAGCTCTGGCTCCTCGCTCGTGGCCTCCGCCGCCCAAATGGTCACCGGAGGACCAAATCCGAGGCCTCCGTCGTGTCCTGCCTCGCCGGCGGCAAAACGCCAGCGGGTTTACCGTGTTTGACCCCCCCAATTGACTAGTTTTAACCCATATGGGTCATTGACATGTGGGGCCCGGCCCTGCTAATTTTTAATTTAGGATTAGCCACAGACACTGACCTGTGGAGCCCACACGTCAGGTTTGACTTCGTCAGTGCCTTTGACCTGCTGACGTAAGCATGACGCTGTGCTGACGCAATATATCATTTTCTGGATTTAAAATAAATCAGGAAAATCCAGAAAATGTTATAAACTTCAAAAATTCATAGAAATTCAACTGTAGCTCTGATTGAAATAATTTATATATGAAAAATTATCAGAAAAAATCAATCTATCCATCTGTACCATTTTCATGCATGACAAACCAATCTATACATGCTGTATATATGAAAACACACTTATGGCATATTTAAGAGCTTATTTGGAGTTGTATTTGAACCCTTGGTTCAAATGGACCTCAACTAAATAAATGCTAGTTGCATTAGCTCAAACAGCATCACATCTTCATGCCATGTTCATGCATCATATTGTTGCATATGATTGTGTATTGATTTCTGACACCGTTCCTTCTCGATAGGTCCTGCTCCGGAGACCGATCCGGAGTACCTGTCTGAGGAGCAGTGCCCCCCTGTTGATCTACCAGGCAAGCAAACCCCCTTGGTTCATTCCGATACAATCCTACCCTCTCGCTCCTGCTCTCATTTATTGCATTAGGACAACAATGATTCAACTGCTACTTCATGTTGCGGTAGTTGAACCCATTCCTCTGCATGACCTGTCAATGCCACAGTAAATAGTTAAAACCCACTAGCATGTGTAGGAGTTGATTGAGCCATGTTGTGTTCCTACCATGCTTTGCCTGCTATTGCTTAGAGTATGTCAGGTCTCATTCATTGGGAATGAATTGGAGTGCAATGCTATGTTCTGATGCTGAGAGTTAAGTGTGTGAACACGATTTGGTAAAGGTAGCGGTGAGAGGCCATGTAGGAGTACATGGTGGGTTGTCTCACTGGAACCGTCCTTAAGCACTGAGTTCCGTGTATGTCGTCCAATTACTAGCTACTACCACACATTGGAATGCTTAAGTGCCCCTCTCGACTTATTAACCAACTTGATCTCTGTCCAGGAGTTGCAAATAGTTTCTGGTGTTTATAGGTAGTGCTATTTTTCTACCGAGTGGCACCCGGCAGAGTGGACTTGGGACAGACTAGGCACACGTGGCCCGGTGTATCGAGTGGCACCCGGATGGTGGGCTCGAGAACCATGTACACATCGTTTGGGGTCGTGAGCGAAACCCCGGCTGGATCTCCTTGCGGATGGAACCCGAATAGGCGATAAACCTGGACTAGAGTCTTGTGTGGTTAGTCAGGTCGTGGCCGACACCCTCGCCAGGCTTCCGCTTGAAGGTTGCCGAGATACATGACATGTATATGGTGATAAGTGGTGAGAGCGTGTCCTCGGTTATGGACTTCTTGGATGCTTACGTGGTACATCGACAACTTAAAGTGGATACTCTAAAATGCTCAAGACAAGTGTGAGTGCTATGGATGGCCTTCTCGTAAGGAGATGGGGATGAATCCATAGTAGTGTATTGATGTGGTGATTAGTGGACTCATGTGTGCTGCCTCATCTCAAAGAAGTTTCTCGTTGTCGTAGAACAGGATAGCCACTGAGTCAAAGCTGGCTTGCTGCAACTAAACCCCACATTACCTTCTTGATACAAATGCATGTATGATAGGATCTCATGTAAGTCTTGCTGGGTACCTTTGTACTCACGTTTGCTCTATTTATGTTTTGCAGGTGAGACATCTGTCTCACTAATAGTACCGCTTGGACTTCGACGAGTAGCTTGTTACCTCAGCTACGATCTTGTACCCTTGGGAGGGACTCGTAGATAATCAGGCTTCTCGGCCTTTTTCTTTTGTAGTTGTTTATACTCGGACATGTAATGCTTCCGTTGCTTGTATGCTCTGAATGATGGGTCATGTGACCCCTGTTTGTATTAATGCTATGTGGCCCTTCTGGGCCTTTATCTATATGAGTTGCGTTATGTTGTGATGCCATGTTGTACAGCACATACTTGCATGTTATGCGTACGTGTGACGTGTATTGCTATGTGTGGGATCCGACAATCTAGTTGTTTATCCTTGGCAGCCTCTCTTATGGGGAAATGTAGTCTAGTGCCTCCTTGAGCCATAGTACTCCGCTAGAGCCCGGTTCACCGGAGTCCTGCTAGCCCAGCACTACTGCTCAGGAAACTTGACTGGCCGGCATGTGTTTCACTTCGTTCCTGTGTTTGTCCCTTCGGGGAAATGTCACGCGGTGACATCCGGAGTCCTGCCTAGCCTGCTATAGCCCGGGTTCCCCGGAGTCCTGTTAGCCCAATGCTACAGCCCGGATTCACACGCTGCTGACCAACATGCTCGATGTGAATCATGTATGCCTGTCCCCATAGGTTAGTGCTCCTTTGGGTTCACGACTAGCCATGTCGGCCCGGGTTCTCTGTCATATGGATGCTAGCGACACAATCATATACGTGAGCCAAAAGGCGCAAATGGTCCCGGGCCAGGGTAAGGCGACACCCGTGGGAATACCGTGCGTGAGGCCGCAAAGTGATATGAGGTGTTACCGGCTAGATCGATGTGACTTGGAATCGGGGTCCCGACATGGGTGCATGAAAGACGTGGTGTTTTCTTAGTTCGATCTTCTTATCGCATGCTAGTAGAAACTAAGATGAGGAGAGAGGCTTGGTTAGAAGGGAGAGCTGATACTTCGAATATGGACAGAGAAAAATAGTCTTGGGAGATGCTGTGGAAAGTGAATGTCCCCTCAAAGTTGAAAATGTTTTTATGAAGATTGGCTCAGCAATCTATCCCAACAGCGGACGTGCTGCATCATCAGAACATGTCTACTACTACATGTTGTGGCCTGTGTGGAGCCGAGGATTCTTGGCAACATTCTTTGCTTCACTGCATGGTCGCCAGATGCGTATGGGCACTTCACGACTAGGATCTTGTGGAGGCATTGAACACCACAACGGAACTGGATGCAAAACGGTGGTTATTTAGGGTCCAGGACATGCTTTCTCCACAAGAATTCATCTTGGTAATCGCAACCCTATGTGCACTTTGGTATGCAAGATGCCAGGTGCTACATTGATAACCCACAAGTATAGGGGATTGCAACAGTTTTCGAGGGTAGAGTATTCAACCCAAATTTATTGATTCGACACAAGGGGAGCCAAAGAATATTCTCAAGTATTAGTAGCTGAGTTGTCAATTCAACCACACTTGGAAACTTAATATCTGCATCAAAGTGTTTAGTAGCAAGGTAATATGATAGTAATGGTAATGGTAGCAAAAGGTAACGGTAGTAAAAGTAATGTTTTTGGTATTTTGTAGTGATGATAGCAATAGCAAAGAAAAAGTAAATAAGTGGAGAACAATATATGGAAAGCTCGTAGGCAATGGATCGGTGATGGAGAATTATGTCGGATGCGCTTCATCATGTAACAGTCATAACCTAGGGTGACACCGAACTAGCTCCAGTTCATTGATATAATGTAGGCATGTATTCCAAACATAGTCATACGTGCTTATGGAAAAGAACTTGCATGACATCTTTTGTCCTACCTCCCGTGGCAGTGGGTCCTTATGGAAACTAAGGGATATTAAGGCCTCCTTTTAATAGAGTTCCGGAAAAAGCATTAACACATAGTGAATACATGAACTCCTCAAACTACGGTCATCATCGGTAAGTATCCCGATTATTGTCACTTCGGGGTTAACAGATCATAACACATAATAGGTGGCTATAGACTTGCAAGATAGGATCAAGAACTCTCATATATTGATGAAAACATAATAGGTTCAGATCTGAAATCATGGCACTCGGGCCCTAGTGACAAGCATTAAGCATAGCAAAGTCATAGCAACATCAATCTCAGAACGTAGTGGATACTAGGGATCAAACCGTAACAAAACTAACTCGATTACATGATAGATCTCATCCAACCCATCACCGTCCAGCAAGCCTGCAATGGAATTACTCACGCACGGCAGTAAGCATCATGAAATTGGTGATGGAGGATGGTGATGATGACGATGGCGACGGATTCCCCTCTCCGGAGCCCCGAATGGACTCCAGATCATCCCTCCCGAGAGGTTTTAGGGCTTGGCGGCGGCTCCGTATCGTAAAACATGATGAATTCTTCTCTCTGATTTTTTTCTCCCTGAAACACAATATATGGAGTTGGAGTCGGAGAGGCACCAGGGGGCCCACGAGGTAGGGGGTGCGCCCTACGGGGGTAGGCACGCCCCCCACCCTCGTGGACAGGTGGTGGGCCCCCTAGCCTTCATCTTTTGCAGGTATTTTCTATATTTTCCAAAAAGTTGCTCCGTGAAGTTTCAGGTCATTCCGAGAACGTTTGTTTCTGCACATAAATAACACCATGGTAATTCCGCTGAAAACAACGTCAGTCCGGGTTAGTTCCATTCAAATCATGCAAGTTAGAGTCCAAAACAAGGGCAAAAGTGTTTGGAAAAGTAGATACGACGGAGACGTATCAACTCCCCCAAGCTTAAACATTTGCTTGTCCTCAAGCAATTCAGTTGATAAACTGAAAGTGATAAAGAAAAAACTTTTACAAACTCTGTTTGCTCTTGTTGTTGTAAATATGTAAAGCCAGCATTCAAGTTTTCAGCAAAGATTATAACTAACCACACTCGAAATAACGCTTAGGTCTCAAGTTTACTCATATCAATAGCATAATCAACTAACGAGCAATAATAATAAACCTCGGATGACAACACTTTCTCAAAACAATCATAATATGATATAACAAGGTGGTATCTCGCTAGCCCTTTCTGAGATCGCAAAACATAAATGCAGAGCACCTTTAAAGACCAAGGACTGACTAGACATTGTAATTCATGGTAAAGGAGATCCAGTCAAGTCATACTCAATGTAAACTAACAGTAATGAATGCAAATGACAGTGGTGCTCTCCAACTGGTGATTTTTAATAAGAGGATGATGACTCGGCATAAAAGTAAATAGATAGGCCCTTCGCAAAGGGAAGCAGGGATTTGTAGAGATGCCAGAGCTCGGTTTTGAAACAGAGGTGAATAATATTTTGAGCGGTATACTTTCATTGTCAACATAACAACCAAGAGATGGCGATATCTTCCATGCTACACACATTATAGGCGGTTCCCAAATAGAATGGTAAAGTTTATACTCCCTCTTCCACCAACAAGCATTAATCCATGGCTTGCTCGAAACAACGAGTGCCTCCAACTAACAAGAGTCCCAGGGGGAGTTTTGTTTGCAATTATTTTGATTTAGTTTGCATAAAGCATGGGACTGGGCATCCCGGTGACCAGCCATTTATCTCGTGAGTGAGGAGCGTAGTCCACTCCTCTTGAGAATATCCCGCCTAACATGGAAGATACAGACAGCCCTAGTTGATACATGAGCTATTCGAGCATACAAAACAAGATATTTATTTGAAGGTTTAGAGTTTGGCACATACAAATTTACTTGGAACGGCAGGTAGATACCATATATAGGTAGGTATAGTGGACTCTTATGGAATAACTTTGGGGTTTAAGGGATTGGATGCACAAGCAGTATTCCTGCTTAGTACAGGTGAAGGCTAGCAAAAGACTGGGAAGTGACCAGCTAGAGAGCGACAACAGTCATGAACATACATTAAAATTAATCAACACCGAATGCAAGCATGAGTAGGATATAATCCACCATGAACATAAATATCGTGAAGGCTATGCTGATTTTGCTTCAACTACATGCGTGAACATGCGCCAAGTCAAGTCACTTAAATCATTCAGAGGAGGATACCACCCTATCATACCACATCATAACCATCTCAATAGCATGTTGGCACGCAAGGTAAACCATTATGACTCATAGCTAATCAAGCATGACACAAGGAACTATGATCTCTAGTTGTCATTGCAAACATGTTTATTCATAATAGGCCGAATCAGGAACGATGAACTATTAATATTTACAAAAACAAAAGAGGTCGAGTTCATACCAGCTTTTCTCATCTCAGTCAGTCCATCATATATCATCATAATTGCCTTTCACTCGCACGACCAAATGAGGTGAATAATAATAATAATAATAATAATAATGCACGTGCATTGGACTAAGCTGGAATCTGCAGGCATTCAATAAACAGGAGAAGAAAAGGCAATATGGGCTCTTTTGTCAGATCAACAATAATGCATATAAGAGCCACTTCAACAATTTAATTATGGTCTTCTCCTATCGGCCCCCAAAGAAAAGAAAAGAAATAAAACTATTTACACGGGAGAGCTCCCAACAAGTAAAAGAAGAACATGAAATCTTTTTGGGTTTTCTTTTTAATTACTACTACAAGCATGGAAATTAAACTAACTAAAATCTACAAGTAATTTTTTTGTTTTTCTTAAGGTTTATTAAACACACAAGAATAAAGCATAAAAAGGAAAATAAACTAGCATGGATGATACAATGAAAAAGTATGAGCACCGACATCTAGCAATGAGTGTGTGAACATAAATGTAATGTCGGTGGGAAATACGTACTCCCCCAAGCTTAGGACTTTGGCCTAAGTTGGTCTATGGCCACGGTGGCCTGGCGGATATCCATAATAGTAGTTGGGGTCATAGTGAGAAGAAGAAGTGGAAGACTCCGATTGCCACTGGCTGACAATCATCTCCGGATCCCACTGGTAATTAGACTGTCATGAAGGATCAACTTGTGGTTCTGGCTCTGGCTCCTTGGCTGGTGCAGGGTTCCGATAGGCGTGAATAGCCTTCAACGGAACAAGGTACTAGCCTGCAGATAAATCAAACAAAGAAGGAGCAGGCAGGGTAATAGTCTCAGGATGATGTTTATTAAAGCACAGTTTGTATTTAAGCTCTCCTTCCCTATTCTTAACAATAAAATCATGTGCCACCATACTTTTATAATCTAGATAAACACGAGGCAGCACTTTTCCTTCCTTCTCATAATCCCTAATAGGTATGTTAAAATGTGCAGCTAGGCGTGAAGCATATATGCCTCCAAAGATGGGGCCCTTGGTACGGTTCAAACTTAACCGTTTGGCAATAATGCCGCCCATACTAACAGAGTTATCACAGTATAATTTGTGGAGCAAAATAATAATATCAGGGATACTAAGGTTTCCACAGTTTCCGCGACCAATTAAACAACTACTAGCAAATAATGCAAAATAACGTAAAACATGAAAATGTATGCTAGTGATTCGTGCATCGGAAACCTTCCTTGTTTCCCCTACAGTGATAGTATCAATAATCCCCTCCACATCATCACAATGTGGTTCTTCTGTCTTGCCCTCAAAAGGGACTAAACAAACCCGACAAAAATCATAAAGTGACATCTCCTTATGCTCATCATATAAATGAAACTCCATCGTATGTGGTGAGCTCCTAGAATGGAAATGAAAGTTTTGCACAAAGATATTTTTGAGTAAGATATACTGATCGCATTGGTCGTGGAGGAAAGCGGTGAGGCCTGCATTCTTAGCCAATTCATGAAAATCTTCATAAATCCCAGCTGCTCTCAAGAAATCATCGGAAGGCCATTCACACGCCCGAACCTCCGCGGTGCGAGGCAGATTATACTTAGGCTTCGGTGCCTTTTCCTTCGAGCTTTGGCTCGATGAGCCCCTCAAAAGTCTCTTCATCATTTTCTGAAAAATTCTGAAATTTTTAGTAACTTCAAAATAAAAGTAAACCAAACTCAATAATATTGATAGCAACTACTCCTACAAGTGCCTAGGGCCTATATCATGCATCAAAACTACTTGGAACCATATAAATTTGACATGCAAGCTCAAGAACAAGGTCACCTAAGCAGCAAAAATTTGCAATGAATAAAGCACTAGAACAAAAACTAATTGGACCAATGGAGGAGTCACATACCAAGGAAAAATCTCCCCAAGCAGTTTTGTGAGAGGTGCTTTGAGCAAGGAGATCGAAAATGGTAGCAAGATGAGCTAGAACTCATGCTTGAGCTAGATATTCCTGTTTGTGGAAGGAAGAAGAAGTGTGTGGGTGCAAGAATAAGTGGAGGAGGGCCACCGTGGGCCCATGAGGCAGGGGAGCGCGCCCAGGGGGTAGGGCGCGCCCTCCACCCTAGTGGGCAGGTGGTTTGTTGTGTTCTCAGTGCCAAATATTCTCAAATATTCTAGAAAAAATCATATTTAAATTTCAGGGCATTTGGAGAACTTTTATTTTCGGGGTATTTTTACATTGCACGGATAATCAGATAACAGACAGAAAAATATTTATTTTTATTTTAATTAATATAAATAACAGAAAGTAAAAGTGGGATACACAAGGTTGTGCTTTCTAGTTTCATCCATCTCATGCTCATCAAAAGGAATCCACTAACAAGGTTGATCAAGTCTTGTTAACGAACTCATTCCGAATAACATGGAACCAGAGAAATTTCGAATAACACTATGTTACCTCAACGGGGATATGCACATCCCCAATAATAAGAATATCATATTTCTTCTTGACAGTAGGAATAGGAAATTCAAAACCTCCAAATATAATCGATGGAAACTTTCCAATAGAGTTGATACTATGAACTTGAGGTTGTTTCCTCGGAAAGTGTACCATATGCTCATTACCATTAACATGAAAGGTAACATTGCCTTTAGTGCAATCAATAACAGCCCCTGTAGTATTCAAAAAAGGTCTTCCAAGAATAATAGACATACTATCATCCTCGGGAATATCAAGAATAACAAAGTCTGTTAAAATAGTAACGTTTGCAACTACAACAGGCACATCCTCACAAATACCGACAAGTATAGCAGTTGATTTATTAGCCATTTGCAAAGATATTTCAGTAGGTGTCAACTTATTCAAATCAAGTCTACGATATAAAGAGAGAGGCATAACACTAACACCGGCTCCAAGATCACATAAAGCAGTTTTAACATAGTTTCTTTTAATAGAGCATGGTATAGTGGGTACTCCTGGATCTCCAAGTTTCTTTGGTATTCCACCCTTAAAAGTATAATTAGCAAGCATGGTGGAAATTTTAGCTTCTGGTATCTTTCTTTTATTTGTAATTATATCTTTCATATACTTAGCATAAGGATTGGTTTTGAGCATATCAGTTAATCGCATACGCAAAAAGATAGGTCTAATCATTTCAGCAAAGCGCTCAAAATCCTCATCATCCTTTTTCTTGGATGGTTTGGGAGGAAAAGGCATGGGTTTCTGAACCCAAGGCTCTCTTTCTTTACCATGTTTCCTAGCAACAAAGTCTTTCTTAGCATAACGTTGATTCTTTGATTGTGGGTTATCAAGATCAACAACAGGTTCAATTTCTATATCATTATCATTACTAGGTTGAGCATCATGATGAACATTATTATTAATGTTATCACTTGTTTCGGGTTCATTACCAGATTGTGTTTCAGCATCAGAAATAGAAATACCATTTGGATTCTCAGGTGTTTCAACAATAGGATCACTAGAAGCATGCAAAGTCCAATCATTTTTATTTTTCTTATTTTTAGACGAACTAGGTGCATCTGTGTTATTTCTCTGAGAATCTTGCTCAATTCTCTTAGTATGGCCTTCAGGATACAAAGGTTCCTGAGTCATTCTACCACCTCTAGTCATAACTCTAACAGCATTATCATTATCCTTACTATTCAATTCATTGAGCAAATCATTTTGAACTTGAAGTACTTGTTCTACTTGAGTGGTAACCATAGAAGCATGTTTACTAATAAGTTTAAGTTCACCTTTGACATTAGCCATATAATCACCCAAGTGTTCAAGCATATTTGAATTGTATTTCAATTGTCTACCAAAATAAGCATTAAAGTCTTCTTTCTTAGCCATAAATTTATCAAACTCATCTAAGCATGGGCTAGCAAACTTAGTAAATGGGATTTCAGCTTTATCATATCTATAGAGAGAATTTACCTTTACTACCTGTGTCGGGTTATCAAGACCATGAGTTTCTTTAATAGGATATGGATTTGGATCATATGTTTCTTCAACAGGCTGTAAATTAAGATCGTGTATTTCTTCAATAGAAGGTAAATTCTTAGCATCTTCAGCTTTAATACCTTTTTCTTTCATAGATTTCTTTGCCTCTTGCATATCTTCAGGACTGAGCAATAGAATACCCCTCTTCTTCGGAGTTGGTTTAGGAATAGGTTCAGGAATTGGCTCCGGAGGTGTCCAATTATTTTCATTTCTCAACATATTATTCAATAGAATTTCAGCTTCATCCGGTGTTCTTTCCCTGAAAACAGAACCAACACAACTATCCAGGTAATCTCTGGAGGCATCGGTTAGTCCATTATAAAAGATATCAAGTATTTCATTTTTCTTAAGAGGATGATCAGGCAAAGCATTAAGTAATTGGAGAAGCCTCCCCCAAGCTTGTGGGAGACTCTCTTCTTCAATTTGCACAAAATTATATATATCCCTTAAAGCAGCTTGTTTCTTATGAGCAGGGAAATATTTAGCAGAGAAGTAATAAATCATATCCTGGGGACTACGCACACAACCAGGATCAAGAAAATTAAACCATATCTTAGCATCACCCTTTAATGAGAACAGAAATATTTTGAGGATATAAAAGTAATGAGTTCTCTCATCTTTAGTGAACAGGGTGGCTATATCATTCAGTTTAGTAAGATGTGCCACAACAGTTTCAGATTCATAACCATGAAAATGATCAGATTCAACTAAGGTAATTATATCAGGATCAACAGAGAATTCATAATCCTTATCAGTAACATGGATAGGTGAAGTAGCAAAAGCACGGTCAGGTTTCATTCTAGCATTTAGAGATTGCTTATTCCATTTAGCGAATAACCTTTTGAGTTCATATCTATCTTTGCAGGCTAAAATAGCTAAAGAAGCTTCTTGATCAAAAACATAACCCTTAGGAATAACAAGTGATTCTTCATCATCACTTTCATCAGTATCATCAGATTCAATATTTTCAATCTCTCTAGCCCTAGCAAGTTGTTCATCAAGAAAATCACCAAGTGGCACAGTAGTATCAAGCATAGAAGTAGTTTCATCATGAGTATCATGCATAGCAGAAGTGGCATCATCAATAACATGCGACATATCAGAACGAATAGCAGAAGCAGGTGTAGGGGTCGCAAGCTTACTCAAAACAGAAGGTGAATCAAGTGCAGAGCTAGATGGCAGTTCCTTACCTCCCCTCGTAGTTAAGGGATAAATCTTGGTTCTTGGATCTTTCAAGTTCTTCATAATGATAAGAAGATATAAATCCCAAGTGACTCAAAGAATAGAGCTATGCTCCCCAGCAACGGCACCAAAAAATAGTCTTGATAACCCACAAGTATAGGGGATCGCAACAATTTTCGAGGGTAGAGTATTCAACCCAAATTTATTGATTCGACACAAGGGAGCCAAAGAATATTCTCAAGTATTAGCAGCTGAGTTGTCAATTCAACCACACCTGGAAACTTAATATCTGCAGCAAAGTGTTTAGTAGCAAGGTAATATGATAGTAATGGTAATGGTAGCAAAAGGTAACCGTAGTAAAAGTAACGTTTTTGGTATTTTGTAGTGATGATAGCAATAGAAACGGAAAAGTAAATAAGCGGAGAACAATATATGGAAAGCTCATAAGCAATGGATTGGTGATGGAGAATTATGCCGGATGCGGTTCATCATGTAACAGTCATAACCTAGGGTGACACAGAACTAGCTCCAGTTCATTGATATAATGTAGGCATGTATTCCAAACATAGTCATACGTGCTTATGGAAAAGAACTTGCATGACATCTTTTGTCCTACCCGCCCGTGGCACCGGGGTCCTTACGGAAACTAAGGGATATTAAGGCCTCCTTTTAATAGTGTACCGGAACAAAGCATTAACACATAGTGAATACATTAACTCCTCAAACTACGGTCATCACTGGTAAGTATCCCGATTATTGTCACTTCGGGGTTAACGGATCATAACACATAATAGGTGACTATAGACTTGCAAGATGGGATCAACAACTCTCATATATTGATGAAAACATAATAGGTTCAGATCTGAAATCATGGCACTCGGGCCCTAGTGACAAGCATTAAGCATAGCAAAGTCATAGCAACATCAATCTTAGAACATAGTGGATACTAGGGATCAAACCCTAACAAAACTAACTCGGTTACATGATAGATCTCATCCAACCCATCACCGTCCAGCAAGCCTGCAATGGAATTACTCACGCACGGCAGTAAGCATCATGAAATTGGTGATGGAGGATGGTTGATGATGATGATGGCGACGGATTCCCCTCTCCGAAGCCCCGAACGGACTCCAGATCAGCCCTCCCGAGAGGTTTTAGGGCTTGGTGGCGGCTCTGTATCATAAAACGCGATGAATTCTTCTCTTTGATTTTTTTCTCCCCGAAACACAATATATGGAGTTGGAGTTGGAGTCGGGGAGGCACCAGGGGGCCCATGAGGTAGGGGGGCACGCCCCCCACCCTCGTGGACAGGTGGTGGGCCCCCTGGCCTTCATCTTTTGCAGGTATTTTTTATATTTTCCAAAAAGTTGCTCCGTGAAGTTTCTGGTCATTCCGAGAACGTTTTTTTCTGCACATAAATAACACCATGGTAATTCTGCTGAAAACAGCGTCAGTCCAGGTTAGTTCCATTCAAATCATGCAAGTTAGAGTCCAAAACAAGGTCAAAAGTGTTTGGAAAAGTAGATACGACGGAGACGTATCATAAATGAACACATTTTTCAGAGCCCTCTATCTACATACAACTTCATCTTGAAGTACATTCGGGAGCTCGAGGAGTGCAATCCCAAGAAAGCTACGAGGGGATCTCCAACGGTAGCAGCAGTGCAGCCAAGATGGATCCCTCCACCAGAAGGAATTGCAAAAATACGAGCCGATGGGGCTATCTCCAGATATGGTAATGTTGGTTCTTTCAGTGCTGTTTGCAGAAACTCTTCAAGAACATACTTGGGTGCTTCAGTTATCAAGATCTATGGAGTTACGGATCCGGCGACGCTGGAAGCGTTGGCGTGTAGCGAGGCACTTGCTCTCGCTACTGACCTGGACCTTGCTTGTATTCTCGTCGCGAGTGACAGCCAAGGAGTAGTCAACGACATCAAGAACCGCACCGGGGGTGCCTACGCCAGCACCACCAGGGAGATTGTGGAAACAACGAATAGTTTTGATAGTTGTACCTTCATCTTTGAAGGTTGGGCCACTAATGTTGAGGCACATAGCCTCGCTAAGCATGCTTTTAGTTTGGATTACGGGGCGCCATGTGTGGTTGTTAAACCCTCCAAATATTTCTTGTATCCCTATGAATATTACTGAGCAATAAATGAAGCGTGTTTAGACTAAAAAAAGCTGATTGAAACAGAACTTTTTCCCATCTGAATTGGGATCCCGTCTAAATTTAGGCAGTGGCGCCAGGTAAAAGATGATGATTAAATGGAAAACGCTTATTTTCATCCGGCTGATAACGCGCGCTCATCAGCCCCCTCCGCTGCCAACCACGTGTCCAAGTGGGATGGCCGACTCCCGACTGTTGCGTCCGCGTGCCCGCCTCTATATAACCCGAGTGAAGTCTGTTTTAAACCTTGAGTTTGTAAAGCATGATGCAAACGAACCCTCACGTCTAAATCCCTGAAATTGATACCCTATACTTACCAATCCCGATCAACCTAAACCCTGGATTCGTTTGGCGCACCCAGAAAATGATAATCCTCACCGGGATCAATTGCTACTCTCATTGACTGCTTTGCCCCACCCTTCATATCCTATGCATCCGACAATGTTCACCAGCGACGACGATGCCAGCGCCTGTTTTTCCCCGACGGTGAGCGGACGTAGGTGTGCGAGCAGGGGTGGCGCTCTTTGCACCTGCACGCAAAACTCTCCTGCGTTGGGCTGCGAGTGAAAGGGACGACAAGAGCATGTGCTCCCGTCTAGCGGCGGTCGTCGGAGCAGCTACATTGCAGCCACAACGCTACTGCAGCTCAAAGAGAGAGCCATTTGGAGGAGGCCAGCTTGGTGAGCAGCGCTCCACCCCAAGGCAGGTGATAAATTAATGCAAGTAAGAGCTCAAGCATCGACACGCATGCAACGCAAGCAGGAGCGACACACACACTGCTCTCGGGCCTGCTCTATGGTGAAGAGGGGAACCAATCTGGTGGCAGCGGCAGTGGCTCATCACGGGCGGGTGGAGGCCCTGCCACCGTCGCCCTCGGTGGTGGCGGGCTGGCGGCCAAGGTGGAGCCCCGTCGTGCGGTACAGGTGACACTGCTGGACCTTAGATGCGGCAGATGGCAATGACGATGGGATCAGTAGCTCGACATAGAGGTCTGAGGCGAGCAGCGGTGCCAGGAGGCAAAACCCCAGCCCAACGCGAGGACGGACGGCGTACGAGATGGATTTCAGGAGAGAGAGGCAGAGAGGAAGAAAATAGGTTGACGAAGAAGGGTATGACATGTAGGCCCGTGGGGTCAGTGAGAGAAACAAGTGATCCCGATCGGGATTGTCCTTCCAAACAGATCTAGGGTGGCTTAGGGTTACAATTGACCAGGATAGGTAAGTATCGGGTATCAATTTCAGGGATTTGTACGTGGAGGTTTATTTGCGTCGTGCTCTACAACTTTAGGATTTAAAACAGACTTCATTCATATAACCCAAACACGCCGCTCGCTCCGTGCTCTCCTCCACATGCGACTGATTTTTTTCCCAGATCAAGACGCAATTATTTTCGTTGACGAATTGCTGCTAGGTACAGATAAACGAGTCAGTAGTCATGGTAGCTAGTTACTACATGTACTCAATCACAGGTACTGCATGTACTGAACTGCCAAGGTACAACGCTGCTTTCTTAATCTTATCGCAGAATCATCGAAGTAGCCAGACCATTATTGTAGCATTGTCAGAGCATCCGTGCCATCATCACAACACTGCCACGACCAGGAAACCCGACGTTGCATCATCAACAAAGCACCCAGGCCTCCAACACAGCATTGCCGCGGTCGTCGAAGCACGCGATCGCAACATCATCGTGACAATTCGAAGCATGCCGCCGTTGTGGCTATAGGCTGCCGAAGCAACCGCCGCAGCTGTCGAAGGATGTCCTTGCAACATCATGGAAGCAGCCATGCTTCCATTGTAGCATCGCCGCGGTTGTCACCGCATGTTGCCGCGGCTGACGAAGCACATCGTCGCAACATCACGAAGCAGCAAGGCTGCCATTGTAGCATCGCCGCGATCGTCGACGCATATGGTCGAAGCACACAATGGCCATTTGAAAGACGTCGTCATAGCATCATAGCTGCCATGGACATCAAAACATGTCATCGCAACATCATTGAAGCAGCCTGTCCCTGCTAGTATCACCACGGTCGTCAAAGCAGTCGGGACGCATCGTAGCACCCCTCGGAACAGCATCGTGGTCGTCGAAGCAGTCGGACCACCATCGTAGCATGTCACATAGCATCACTGTCATCGTCGAAGCAGTCGGGCCGCTATCAAAAGAGACCGTAGTCGAGCGTTGTAGCACTAAGTGACGCATGTGGCTGCACCCTCAAGTAAACGCATGGCATAGGTACTAGTTATGTGGGGCCTCGATGGGCGATGGAGTGAAAGTGGTGTAGCACCACCCAGAAGAAACGAATGAAGAAATTAGTCGTACACTCCTGCAAGTCAGGGTGTGTTCGGTTGCAAGGGACTAGATTTTTTGTAGTCTCAGGGACTAAAGAAAAAAGACCCTTCAATAAAGTCTTTTTCTAGTCCCTAAAGAAAAAGTCTCATCTGTTTGATTACATAGGGACTAAAAGGGACTTTTTCTAGTCTAATCCCTGTAATCAAACAGGGCCTCAGTCGCCCGGTACTGGTCTCCTGATTCCTACATGTGTGGCACGGGTTTGTAGCTTGTACGGGATCTCATTGGGCTGATCCAACGGACCCGTGCGTCACTATCGTACGGCTTGGGAGGGGGCTGATTTTCCTCAGTTTTCAGCCGGTTGATTTTTAGCGGTTGATTAAATAGCCTGGTCTATATTGATTTGGTATTGATTACAAATATAATTGATTCCTTCCTTTTGAATTTAATTTCGGCTGTTACACCAAATAAATATTGTACTTTTTAGGAACGTGATTGTTACCTAGGAAAATCGGAGGGATAGTAGGAAACGTACGAGGGGTAATAAAAGGAAGGAATCACATAAGGAAAAGATCACATAAGCAATCACTTCTTGCTCCAAATGTACCATTCATAATTCACACTATCAAAATTTGATTCTCCCTTGATCTTCGCCTTTGACTACTCAACAGAATTTGGACATAATATATACCATCAATGCTCCCCTTCTAGCCAGTTTATACACGATCCAATTTTTCTTATTTTGCGAAGAATGAGCCATCTATCTTTGTCTTTCGCATTATTTGCAGTTTCTCTACTGTTGACAACGTGTATTCATGGGGTACATGTTGATCCCAATGATATTGTGAAGACCATTGAGGTAATTGCCTTGTTTTTGCTAATGTTTTGTTTCCAAGGATTAGGTGACAAGGTCATGGATGTTGTGCAGCTTACATCCATGCAGAGGTACCTTTTTGTTTGTTGATGAATTTGCAACATCCATGACTTCCTTCTCTTCCTTCAATAACCTTACAGTCAAATGTGTCCATTAATCCTTTGATTGATCTTTTCGCAAAAAAAATATATCCTTTGGTTGATCTTTTAACATTTTCATGTTCTAAATATTACTTTGCTTTCTTGTAAAAGTGCGAAAGTGGTGATATAATCGACTGTGTTGACATCTACAAGCAACCTAGCCTCAAGGATCCATTGCTTCGGAATCACAAAATATAGGTTTTTTGTCTTACTTTTTAATAATTTAATTGTAACAATATCCATATGCACTTCAAGTTTATATGATTTGTATTCATATCTAATAAGTATTATGAGTAATTCTGTATCATTTCTTAATTTCTACGCATAAGGCTAGAACGAAGAGAGTCTAAAACAACAGATGGATAGTGTTAATTTTAATCGGTAGATCATAGATGCCTGGTAGATGATATATTTGATTAGTTTTGCCGGAGAAAACGAAAAGCACCAAGTTTTGCTCCTTTATATGCCCGATGATTTTCAGCTTAAACCAACCGAGGAACCTCCTAAAGTAGTCTATAAGCTTAAAGGAAGAAATTACAGCCTTCCTGAGCAAACATGGCGAAAAAGCGGTAGCTGTCCAGAAGGAACCATCCCGATTCCGAGGAAGCCTATTGGTGTTGATGGTGATGTTGCTAACCGAAGTCTACCTTTTTTTCTCGTATGCTCATCCTACCGACATGAGCATTCAAGATGAAGGGAACGGCAAACTAGAAGTAAGTGGTCATATTTATCCTAGACAATGGAACTGTTCTTAATACACATGCTAGGGTATCTTCTTCTTTATTAATATATTGTCGGTGTACTAGAGTAGGCGTACCCTAGTATCCCGAACTTGTGCACGGGCAGTCGCAGCATCCCGCGGCAAGGCTTGCCGGGTGACCGCCAAGGTCCTTCGAGGTTCCTTTGGAGCCATTCAAGGAAAAAGTATCCAAGCCAAGGAGACAAGACCCCGGCAAGAGGAGCTTGCCAGGAGGGCCAACCAAGGCATCTCAAGGAACTTGCTGCGACGCGCCACGCGCCCCGGCAAGGCCCGGTGAGCGACAAGCTCCCGGACGCGACAAGACAACGACCGCGGCAAGGCGCTTGCCGCGACAAGCCACCACTCTGTGCCCGCGCTCCAGCACATCCACCAACGTGTCACTCTGGGACCCTTCCAGGCGTACGTGGCGGAAGTCTGTGCAGCCAGCGGTGCGCGGTGGCAAGCGGTGCTGACAAGATAGCTATCGTGGGGAGCGGTGGCGTCCCTGACGGTCCCTTTTGCACTATTTAGGCGACGCAGACGGGCATTTAATGCCCTTGTCCCCTGTCGTCGGGATTAGGTATGGTACACTGTAGCAGGTAGCTGTACCAACCGCAACGCCTTTCCATTTTTACCTTGTCTACGTTGCCACATGTCGGTGACCCCTTGAGCATATAAAAGGAGGCCCATACGCAACGTAGAGAAAGGAAAGGAGGGGGAGAGAACGCTCACACTCGGTCTCGTTAGCTGCTGGGGTGTACTATAGCACTCCGCGCTCCCGAGCAAGAACTCAATACAAACCTCAAAGCAGGAGTAGGGTTTTACGCATCTGTGCGGCCCGAACCTGGGTAAACTGCTCGTGTGCTTCGCCTCGATCCGCTCTTCATGCGACCCTCGCCCCTGCCGAACCGAAAGGGACTCGGTTTGCCGGTCCCATAGGTGCTCGTGGATTAGTACCCCGGCATCTTTGGCGCGCCAGGTAGGGGGCGTCGAGGTTGTGTGAACCAGATCCGGCGTTCACACGAGCTAGATCTTCATCATCTTCATCGACATGCCGCCGAAGAAGAAGGCTTCGGAGGCGGCTGCTCCGTCCGCGCCGAACCCACCACCGCCGGAGCAAACGGCTGATGGGGCAGACGCCGGCGGAAGAATGGGCGTCGACGAGGGAGCTCACGGTGCTGCCAGGTCCAAGGACAAGGCTGCGCTGCCCATCGGCGGCGTAGCCGGCTCCCACAACGACCGGGCGCACTCCAAGACCTCGGCGTCCGTACATGCACCGCGCCCATCTCAGGAGGCGCGGGACCGGCAGCGTAATGGTGCTCACAGTACCATGCGTTTGCTGGACCAAGATCGAGCTGGTGGATCTCGGAGTGCTCAAGACCAGCATGCACGCCAACATGCTGGCACGAGCGAGGCACGGTCGCCTGGACGGGATACTGCTCCTTCTAACATAGTTAGAAGTCCGAGCATATCCCGCTCCTCGCACCATTCGCCACCGCCACCCGCCACTCCAGCAGAAGCTTTGGCGCGAGCTCAACTGCTCCTGGACTACCCTCCAACGGCAGACAAGATCGACGACTGGAGGGCCACCATTCAGAGTCTCATCGGCTTCGCCAACGGCGACACTCAACGGCAGCCGAGCACGTCGCAGCCGCGGCAAGTCAGCCAGGCACGAGCCGGTGGCGACAAGACCGGTGGGGGTGCAACCACTGTGCACTCTCCGCCCCAAAGGCCAAGATCGGCGACTCGCCGGATCCACCTCGACAGCGACTCCACTGCGTCATCAGATCCACGAGCTCGTCGCGATTAGCGCCAAGTTCTTCACGAACGACAGCAAGAAGACGCTCGTACTCGCATCGAGCGCCGAAGAGAAGTGCGACGTCAATCGGACCAGCGCGCTGGGCCCTCTGTCGACATGCATGCGCCAGGGGAACCAGGCGACTTGCCGTACGCGGTAGGTTGCCCTGCGTTTACTCGTGAGCTGCGGCAAGTCCAGTGGCCCAGCACGAAGAATTTCAAGCCAGACGTACCAGAGAAGTACGACGGCAAGTTGCATCCGTCGGAGTTCCTCAGCATCTACACCATCGCAGTGCAGGCTGCCGGGGGGCGGGACGACAAGATCCTTGCCAACTACTTCCCGCTGGTGCTCAAGCCCAACGTCAGGTCCTGGCTCATGCACTTGCCGGACGACTCCATATCCTCCTGGGCAGACCTATGCCATCAGTTTGTCGGCGCCTTTACAGGCGGCCACAAACCCCATGGCCAAGAGAGTGACCTTCATCTGCTCGCCCAGAAGGAAGGAGAGCCCCTGCGCAAGTACATTCAGAGATTCAGCCGTGTACAGCACAACATCCCAGATGTCCACCCTGCCGCGGTCATCAGCGCGTTCCATCAGAACATGCATAACCGCAGGATGCGGGAGGAGATGGCGATGTGCAAGATCAAAGACATCAGTGAGTTGTATGCCCTGGCCGACAAGTGTGCACGTGCTGAGGAAGGGAGGAAACTCCCCGGAGAGAATACAGGAGCAGGAGGATCTGACAGCGAGGATGCTGCCCCGGCAAAGAAAAACCGGCGGCGGAACAACAGGAAGAAGAAGCGGAAAGAGTAGCCCGGCAGTCAAGTATGTACCAGTTTGTCGACAACACACTATACAAAAGAAGACTCAACGGTGTGAAATTGAAGTGTATTCACCGGGAAGACGGACAAAAGCTGTTGGCAGAGATACATGGAGGCATATGTGGTCACCACATTGGCGCAAGAGCACTTGCCGGCAAAGCATTCCGGCAAGGTTTCTTTTGGCCGACAGCCCTCCAGGATGCAACTGCACAAGTAACCAAGTGTGAAGCGTGCCAGTTCCATTCCAAACAGATACACCAACCAGCTCAAGCTCTCCAGACGATCCCTTTATCCTGGCCATTTTCGGTCTGGGGGCTCGACATCCTCGGCCCCTTTCCCCGAGCAGTTGGGGGCTTTGAGTACTTGTACGTTACAATCGACAAGTTCACAAAGTGGCCGGAAGTGGAAGCAGTGAGGAAGGTGACAGCACAGTCAGCAGTCAAGTTCTTTAGGTCGATTGTTTGCCGCTTCGGGATCCCTAACAGGATAATCACCGACAACGGTACGCAATTCACGAGCCGCACCTTCATGCAGTACGTCCAAGATCTTGGCGCCAAGGTCTGCTTCGCTTTTGTTGCTCACCCGAGAAGCAACGGTCAAGCGGAGAGGACAAATGCTGAAGTGCCGCGTGGGCTCAAGACCAAAACTTTCGACAGGATGCACAAGTGCGGAAGAAACTGGATCGAGGAGCTGCCGGTGGTTCTTTGGTCGATCAGGACGACGCCAAATCAAGCCACTGGCCAGACACCTTTCGCTCAAGTCTATGGAGCAGAGGCAGTTCTCCCCACGGAACTCGTATACGGGTCACCTCGAGTGCTCGCTTATGATGAGCTTGAGCAAGAGCAGCTGCGACAAGATGACGTGCTACTCCTTGAGCAAGACCGTCTTCAGGCTGCTGTACGAGCTGCTCGCTACCAGCAAGCTTTGCGCCGCTACCATAGCCGCAAAGTTAACGCCAGAAGTCTCGAGGAAGGCGACCTTGTTCTTCGACGTGTTCAGTCCGCCAAGAATTCCAACAAGTTGACGCCGAAGTGGGAAGGCCCTTACCGGGTGAAACGAGTCACTAGGCATGGCGCTGTCCGCCTTGAGACCGAAGATAGCATTCTGGTGAGCAATTTCTGGAACATTGAGCATCTTCGTAAGTTTTCCCCGTAAGGCGCGGTTGCCGGAACCTGTTCCGGCAACCCCCTTTTGTACAAGTCTTGCCACTATTGCATGTAATCCTTTGTACAAAGCCGGGCGCAGACCCCGTGCATAAGTAAAGCTCATATGCTCCACACATCTTGTCAATTTCATGCTATCTATTTTTTGCATATGTGATCTGACACTTTGTGCAGCACCTACTCCCCGGTAAGCAATAACGAGCCGAAAGGCTCCATATCTTTATTTTCTCTTCTTTCTTTTTTCTCAAGGAAAGGAAGGTTCCCTCGCCCACAAGTTTGTTGGGGGGGAAAGGAGAAGATAATGGTATGAGAAGATAATGGTATGGACCAGGCGTCGTTCAAGAAAGTTTCGCCTTACCGGGAAGCAAACAACAGAAAAGCTAAGTTGCCAAAGTTTGAGCAATCAGATTTTTAAATTTTTTAAGTTATCTCCCTTGAACGACCGCACTTTGTATGGAAAACCTGTGCGCGGAGGAACCAACTCGTAGCTAGTTGCGCCCTTATTTTGTTTCGAGTCCGCTCAACAACTTAAGTGAGCTGCGACTAGTTGCGACAAGGTTTCTTGTCGGTAACGGCACCGCCAGCAGGCTGCTGACGTCCCGCACTCAGCGCTCGCGGCTAAGGTGCCTGCACCGGCAAGTTTCCTAAAACTGTAGGGCAAAAACATACAAAAGGAGGAATCAAGTAAAGGGAATAACGTTGCAATCATTATACCGGAATAGAGTTATATTACAAGGTAGCTTGTCGCGTGCTACTGGGGCTTGGCGCCGGGCGGTAAACGGCTGCGGGTTCTCCTCGTCAATCCAGCACCAGTCTGCTCTCCATTCCTTCCACTTGCCGCGGAACTCTCCCTCCAGATAAGTGTCCTTCTTGCCGGTCCTCGAGATCCAGGCGATTCCGCCGGATAAAGGCTCTCCTCTCTCTACTCGGGGCATAAAGAAGTGGCGAAAAAGGGCTACATTGGGATGGACTCCGACAAAGTTTTCACAGAGATGTGCAAAAACTGCCATGGTCAGAACGGCATTGGGGGTGAAATCAAGGAGGTGGAACCCGTAGGTGTTCATAATATCGCAGAAGAACTCAGAGAAGGGCGGGCAGAGCCCGCAGTAGAAGAACAAGGCGAAGAAAGGATATCCATTTGGAGCCGTCTTCCAAGCGGTGGCTGGAAGTACCTTCGTGCGCGGGTGCGCTCGCGTCTCCGTCGACCAGAAGAGGTAGTAGTTCTCCCTCAGCTCCCTCGCGGCTAGCTTGGGGGGGAAGACTGCCCGCTCCTTTCGCAGCGCCGCAAGCCACTGCGCCTCGGTCGACTTCACAACCTTCCCCTTGTCGGCTCTCGGAGCCATGGCGGAAGTGGTGGAGGAGGTCGACGGCGTTGGTGGTGCTGGTGGCGATGGGGGCGGGGCGCTGCTCTCTTTCAGCTTTGGGAAGACGAGGGAGCGGCGGAGATTTCCGAGATTGGAGTAGCAACCGGCGAATGGGCGAACTACCCCTGTTTCCCCTGCTTATAAAGAGGGAGGGGGCGGACGTTCCGCCTTTCCGAATAAAGAAACCCCCCACGATCTCTCCCACGACGCCGCATTCAACGCGTGCCGTTCGGGGAGGGCGCGGTGGATACGGGGAGAGATACGGCGTAACCCAGGCCGCGCGTGCCCGTGCCCTGTTTTGGGCCTGGCCCAACAGCGCTCGGCACCGTGTATGGCCCAGGCCCGGGGGCTCCTATCGGTGTACTAGAGTAGGGGTACCCTAGTATCCCGAACTTGTGTACGGGCAGTCGCAGCATCCCGCGGCAAGGCTTGCCGGGTGACCGCCAAGGTCCTCCGAGGTTCCTTTGGAGCCATTCAAGGACAAAGTATCCAAGCCAAGGAGACAAGACTCCGGCAAGAGGAGCTTGCCGGGAGGGCCAACCAAGGCATCTCAAGGAACTTGCCGCGACGCGCCACGCGCCCTGGCAAGGCCCGGTGAGCGACAAGCTCCCGGACGCGACAAGACAACGACCGCGGCAAGGCGCTTGCCGCGACAAGCCACCACTCTGTGCCCGCGCTCTAGCACATCCACCAATGTGTCGCTCTGGGACCCTTCTAGGCGTACGTGGCGGAAGGCTGTGCAGCCAGCGGTGCGCGGTGGCAAGCGGCGCTGACAAGATAGCCATCGTGGCGAGCGGTGGCGTCCCTGACGGTCCCTTTTGCACTATTTAGGCGACGCAGACGGGCATTTAATGCCCTTGTCCCCTGCCGTCAGGATTAGGTATGGTACACTGTAGCAGGTAGCTGTACCAACCGCAACGCCTTTCCATTTTTACCCTTGTCTACGTTGCCACCTGTCGGTGACCCCTTGAGCATATAAAAGGAGGCCCATGCGCAACGTAGAGAAAGGAAAGGAGGGGGGAGAGAATGCTCACGCTCGGTCTCGTTAGCTGCTGGGGTGTAATGTAGCACTCCGCGCTCCCGAGCAAGAACTCAATACAAACCGCAAAGCAGGAGTAGGGTTTTACGCATCCGTGCGGCCCGAACCTGGGTAAACTGCTTGTGTGCTTCGCCTCGATCCGCTCTTCGTGCGACCCTCGCCCCCGCCGAACCGAAAGGGACTCGGTCCGCCGGTCCCATAGGTGCTCGTGGATTAGTACCCGGCATATATACACCAGCAAAAGCTCTTGGTGGATGTTTTAGAAGAAAAAAACACGTCTGGGATATTAAACAACACTTTTGCTGTCATTGACAATGGATGCTTTGGTTGTAGATAGCTGCTGCATATGCTCTGAACGGGCCATATCATGGAGCTAGTGCTGCAATCCACATCTGGAAAGTACAAGTGAAGCCCAATGAATTCTTAAAGAATTACCTCCTTATTGCTACTCCTCACGAGAGGCAGTTTAAATATGTCCCGGGCAAGGATCCGCCTGATAGCAAGAATCAAATAGCTGTTGGAATGGCCGTAAGTTCTCATCTGGAGACTATTTTAGTAGTGAATTTTATCGGAAAGGAAACAAATTTTGATACGTTGCAGCCTTGCAGGTGTATCCTTCAGTTCTGGGTGACGATAATCCTAGGTTGTACATCTACGCCACTGTGAGTCCATACCACTACAATATACTTAAAACAGTCTGGTTGGGAGATCATAAATAATAGTAGCATAGTTTTTTTCTTGTCCGTCCAGACTGTTAGAATGAAGAATTCCACACATATGCCTGCAGAACGACGGCGGCGTGGATTCGCACTGCTTGAATCATGACTGCCCGTTCATTCAGACCAACAACCAGTTTGCACTTGGGACACAATTCAGGGACAGCGAATCCAAGGTTGGTGGTGACCTCTACTTCGTCACGGTTGCGTTGTACAGGCCGACCGGGCTGTTGGTGTGGTGGCTGGCTATCAACGATGTGGCCATCGGCTATTTCCCCTCGAGCATGTTCCCAGTGCCCTTCATGGAGAGCTTACACAACGAGATGGGCGGACGGGTGCTGGACACGCGGCCGGGGAGCAGGCACACCACGACGTGGATGGGCAGTGGCATGTTAGCCTCGGCGGGGGCCAACAACGCCGCCGCCATCGCGTACTACCTAGGCATCAACGACGAGGGCGTCGACCAAGTGGATGATTTTCCTGTCAACAGCATCGTCACCACACCCAAGTGCTACGATGTCAAGAACCTTGGACCAGATCTCAAACATCCAGGCAACGACGTTGCCTACGGCGGCCCCGGAGGATACTACTGCGATCAATAATTTATCAAGGCAAAAAAGAAAATAAAAAGCAGTTTGCTACCGCTCACCATAGTCCTCGATGTCGTGCTGTTGTACTATAATTCTTGCAAATTCTTTGTTGACACATGGGAGAGGAAAATGTGTGATTACTGTTTTCATCTACATACCAGTGTTAAAACCCTGAACATCTAGTCTAAATATCATAGCTTATCTTGAGATAGCTTGTTTTTGCGGGGGAAGACTATCATGCTTTTAATTTTAAATTAACATGTGAGAACAAATCTGTAAATCAATCTGAAAATATGGTGATAATTCTCATGCGACCCACCTAGCAATAGTAATGATCAAGGCATGGATTTCAGTTACTTTCAGCATAGAAAATTAAGAGAAACAATAATCCATGGCAATGAAACAGCGAAAGGTGCTAGGTTTGTCACTTGTGATGCAGCAGTGAGTAATAAAGTCAGAAGGGAGTAAAAAAAGATGGATGCATTTTCACATTAACCATACACACTCGAGAGGCAGAGGTAGAGATGATATGAAGATGTTGTACGTCTGAGTAACAGAGTTTTTTTTTCGAAAATTAGAGTAGCAGAGGTTTGTTTTTCATAAATCTATTTATATATAAAAAGTGTTTGAAGGGGTCACCAGAAAAAAGAGAAGTCACCAGAAAAAAGAGAATTTCTTAGAAAATTCCACAATAATCAGAAACATCCAGCCATTTATTAAACACACTAAAAATTTACAGCCATTAGATGTGTTCTAAGTGAAAATAATTACCCACCATTGCCATTATGAGAAAAAAAGGTAACATTCACATACCTTTAATATCAATTCTACATAGGTGACATTTCAAAAAAAAGTTCTACATAGGTGACGTGGCATGCATAGGACTTTCCTCCAAAAAAACGAAGCTGCATTTTGTTATTCCATCTACCCTAACTTTTTCCTTCAGCGAATCAACCTGTGTTTGAGTTGGTTAGGTGGACAGTGGTATCCCCAACCCACCAGGGTTCAAATCCTGATGCTCGCATTATTCCGCCTACGGTGACTTCGTAAATCTCAAGATGATATGCCGGCTCAGTCTCTCGGAGGTGCTCATAGGGGTAGGGTGTGCGTGTGTGCGTTCATAGGGGTGAGTGTATGCGCGTGTATATGAGCGCTTGTGTCTGTACTGATACTCAAAAAAAACTTTTTCCTTCAAAAAAAACTTTTTCCTCCTCACGCTGACGCTCTCGGTGCTGCTGCCGCCACCGCCGTTTAGCCCTGCAAGGATCTTTAGCTTCATCGATGGCAGGTAATGAAACATTAAGAGCTGCACTTACGAGGTTGCAATCTCACCTGATGCATGGATCCATAGATGGAGATATGTATATACTTGATGGTATTTGTATGTGTGTGATGGATGACTTGCCTTGATGTTTCTTGTGTGTAGAAGCGTAGTATGGAAGGAAGCGCATGCTGCCCACGTAGGCTATTGCTTGGTGAACTGGGACACAGTCCGTCAGCTAATGAACCGGGAGCTTAGAATCTTCAATCTAAATTACCGATGTGTGCCAATCTAAAATTTAGATGGTTTTCTCTCCAACAAACAGATCTAATGGGATTCCCTGGAAGAATAACTTCTTAGTATATTTCCGCACTGCAGCTTAGTGTCGATTGGTAACGGAGAGAGCTTTCTATCATGGCAGGATTAATCGACCAACAAGCTGTGTATGCCTAATATGGTGACGGATCTGCTCTTTGTGGCTCGCTGCCCTATTCAGTGGTAAAACTAATTGCTCAAGGATATTAACACTGTTTATACCGCAGCTTTCAATCAGGTTCTTGGCATTCTGTAGTATGGTCATTCTCGATGCTTGATCGTGGAGCTAGGTACTTGTACGTGACAGTTATATGTTTTAAATGCTCCATCTATTTTTGTATAACATGTACAGCCTAAAATCTCTTGTCAGCATCGGCAATGCAAAAATAGATCGAGGAAGGATATGTAGCAGGTCAGCATTGTGTTCAACTACGTGAGTAAGACCATGGATACTGTCACATGTATTGGCATGCTCAGTTAACATGGTCCTACCGAAGAGCACCATTGCTGACGTGGAACTAATTACTCTTTTAATATATTGACCTCACTCTTTTAATATTCTTGGCTGACAATATAGCTGTAGATTAATCCACCTTATTACAAACACACTTCCTTTGTGTTAAAGTAGTATGTAGCTAGGTCATTTAATGAAGGTCTGGTAGGTAAACAAATGGCTTATGCTTTTTTTCAAATGTTTTTATTCATTTTGTTATAAGAAAATCACTTCAACCTCAAGATGCCCCTTTATCAAAGGAGGGAGGACTGTTCAATATCTTTCATCAAACGTAAGGAAGGGCTACACTTTAATGTACAAGTGCCATAAGTCGTAAAGGAGCACGGCTACAGGAGAGAACTGGTCCAAGAGGAGTTGTTTATGCAAAGCAAGTCTGAGAGGGGCAACAAAGATAGCTCCCTCGAACAAAATATTCCATGTCGTGAAGGAGCGATCCTGATCCTCAAAGGTAAAATTGTATCTCTCCACTTAAATATACCAGAATATATAGATGAAACCATGAATAAAGCTAGGCCCACGAATATTTGTTTTGATAGATAGAGCATAGAATGAGTACTGAATTTTTTATGGAAATTTATTGACGCATAATTTTAACAAACCCTAATGTTAAAGATTTATAATAACAAACACAAATTAAATATTTTAAAATTTTCTGCTTGCGCACACGAATTAAAGATGTATCTCACCCATGTGACATTGTATTTAGCATAAATTTGTGATGGACATAGAACTTTCTTATTCCAGCCACGTATAATTAAGTAAGTATATCTATGCAAACATAATTTTTATTCCAAGAACTTGCGACACACTAAAGATGGTGCCCTCGCATTGCGGGGGGCACTTAAAGATAAAACTATGTTTCTAGCTAAGAGAAAGACCATGTTTCTAGAGGTCTTATATTTGTAAATTACATCACATTTGGTTCAAATTTTGCTAGAAAAATAAAATAATATGTTCTCACTATTGAACTTCACAAAATCTTGCCCGCGCATCGAGCGAGCCACTTTGCTAGTTAGATTAAAATAGTATTTTTTGACTACAATCTCCAAAACACAAGTGGCAAGGAATTGCACCAACAGTCTACCTAATTGAAAAACAATCCCTACTAGTTATGTGCATGTAAATTAACGGCATGTCTAATTAACTAATTGCATTAATGACTCGGTTTTGAAAATGATTTGGCACAAAAGATTCCTAAATGAACATAATTTAATTGTTTGGCTAATCAATTGCATTAATTGTTTAGTTTTAAAATTGACTCAACGTTCAGTTTCCAAATTGTTTTCGCACTAATAGCTTCCGTGCGAACGACAATGTACGGATTCTCCTTTAATACTACTCCACCCGTCTAGGTGTGTAAGTCATGTTACGAAAATCAAATAATCTCAAAATACTTAGGCGCGGTGCATTAACTTCTACCTCATTTCTTGTTTCTTTACATATCAACCAATAAGAGACGAGGTGTGTGCATGCTTTTAATGATTTGAGACTATCAAACACGACATGCAGTGGTTAGTTCATTGCATCAATGATATTAATTAGCAAATAAACATTAAGGTCTCTCGTTTTCCCCTCTTCCTTGGTCATGGTGCACATCCTAAGATGACTTACTCACCTAGACGGAGGGAGTAGCAGAGATCCAATCCGGTTAATTGATTGCCTAATTAATTAACTGTTTGCCTAATTGAAAATTTCAATAATTCTCCTTTAATACTAGTAGAGATCCAACCCGGTTAATTGATTGCCTAATTAATTAACTGTTTGCCCTAATTGAAAAAATCAATAATGCTACTCCCTCCGTATAGGTGTGCAAGTCATTTTACGAAAACCAAATAATCCCAAAACACTTACTCCTTCCGTCCGGTGAAGAGTGTACATCTAGCTTCAAAATTTGTCCACAAAAGAGTGTACTTCCATCTTTCCAATGCGCTTTAAAGTAGAAAAAATACTTCTCTCTCATCACACGATAATCAAGACCAATAGCAATCTTCACATGGTCTTCTTAATTTCTACATGCACTTAGCTTATTGGGTGTTGGATAATTAAAGAGGAAAGAGATGGTGACTTGCATCTTTCTAATGCATGTTTTACTAAACTTCATAATTTGTCCTAAAAAATTTAGATGTACACAGACGGAGGGAGTAGGCACGGTACATTAACTCCCTCCTTTTTTCTTGTTTCGTGACATATCAGCCAATAAGAGATGTGGACCGTGCATGCTTCTCAATGACTTGAGACTTTCAAACATGGCATGCAATGGTTAATTCATTGCATGGAATGCTATTAACATGGCATGCAGTGGTTAATTCATTGCATGTAATGCTATTAACTAGCAAAAAACATTAAGTTCTCTCGTTTTCCTTCCGTCTTGGTCGCGATGCACAACTTAAGATGACTCATACACACGGAGGGAGTAGTAATTATCTGCCACTCTAATTAATTAATTGCATAATGACTCAGTTACCAAATTGATTTGGCACAAAAAATGGCATCATTAATTGCACACATAATTAACTGTCTAGCTAATTAATTTTGTTAATAACTTTATTTCCAAATTAATTTGGTGCTCGGTTTCCAAATTATTTTTGCATTAATGGTTGTGTGCGAAGGACGTACACATTTGACTTTAATAGTAGAGATTAAGGGAACCACTAGGGATCATACTACTGATCCTTGTGGTTCCATCAGACCAGGCAGTGGCCGTACAATCCGATTTGGTTGGAGCGCTCAGATTTGATTCTAAAGCTAGTCCCGCTACTAGTGCGTGCATGGCCTCGAGGCAGTTAATTCTCATTAATTACTCAGATTTGCTTCCTACCAAGTGCTTCCGGTTGTTGCTTCCGTGATTGTTGTGAGGCCCCACATTTTTGGAGATAATATTGGTCAATCGCGATTAGCTTCCATCGTTAACGTTGTTTGCTTAATTGATGTGTTTGTGACATTGTATATTATCATAAAAGCATCAGTATATTGCTTCCACCCAAAAGAAAAATATTTTCACCCACATATTTTGCTTCCATTGGCCGACGAGATTGCATCGAAAAGCATCAGTACATTGCTTCCACCCAAAACAAAATTATTTTCACCCACATATTTTGCTTCCGTTGGCCGAGGAGATTGCATCCAAGACAACTAAGATTGTTTCCAGTTTGTATTTTGTTCCAAGTTAGAAAATTTGTGTGCTTCTTACAATTAGAAAATTATAATGATGTAACATTAGTTTTTCGGATGAAACAAAACATTGGCTTTTGAAAGAGAAAAAAATTGCTTCCAAAGAAACTAGTGTTTTCTTCCAAAAGAGTAGCTTGCAAAAGAAAACAAAAAGAATATAATTTGATTCTGTAGTTGATGCATTACATTGAGAATGCTTAGTACACACATATTTATGCATCCGATGCAACAATATTTGCTTCGACCTTTATTTGAAAACCTTTCTTTATCAGCACGAATTTATGTTTTCAATTACCGGCAAATTTAAGTTTCTATTCACCGAAAATTTAATTTCCATAGTGAATTAAATCTGTTATTAATATGAAATTATGTCCGGCGAGATATTTTGCCTCTAGAGCATTGCATCAGAATAGGAAATTGCTTCCAGCTAAATATAAGTTTGTTTTCAACGAGTAGGAAAAGTATTCAATCATTTTCAAAAGAATCACATTCTTGTTTTCATGGACTAAAAAGTTGCTTCCACTCAAATAGTAGTTTGCTTACATCAAAGACAAAAAAATTCAGAAGCATTCTATCTTGTTTCCATCGACTAGATGATTGCTTCCAACCAAATAGCAGTATACTTAAATCAAAAGAGAAATATAGTTGTTGTGTAACAATTACATATGCTTCAAAGGAATTACAGAGTTGTCCGTAAAGAATAAATTGTTACTGACTTATGTTTGCAACATAAAATAAGAACAAAGCATAAGATATTGTTTCCACTCTCATCTAGCACCATCGTAGCAATGCCACAGAAGAGCTCCACATATACTGCTAGTTTGTCATCAACAAGGAATGTGCTGAACAAAGAGTCGAGCCTCATCCCGGTTGTAGTGATCCTCTAGACATCCTTACAATATTGCCAAATGGGGAGGCACATTTATACTAAAATTAGAGGAAGCCTGAAAACATGTGAAATCAACATAACTAATCTTGGCATGAAGAGAATGGATAAAAAACTAAGCCTTGTAGTAAGACTAAGATGCATTTGCTGTGTCGCCAACTTTCACAGAACTGAGTTGTAGTTGATACATGGAACCATTGTTCTAGTCTGCCGAAAGAAAATAATTACAACATAGAAGCAATTCGGCAAGAAGCAAGAAAAAAGTGCAATGGGTGCATTATTAGTATTAGTTGGAAGCATGAAATTTTGAAAGAATAATCTACCACCAACTGTCAAGTATATTTGCGGAAGCTCTATAAACAGGAAGTAATGAAACATAGTTTTGTGAACAATTCTCATCTTAATTCGAAGCTCTGATATTGATGTTTGAAACTAGGTAATGAGCATGATTGCTTGCATACATATTGGTGATCGAATGATGTAAATACTCCAACTACAAAATTCTTTGATGATTTATGATCCGACCTGAACATTATAATACTAGGCAAACAGTGGACATAAATACCAAAGAGTACTCATCAGAAAATGTATTACAAACAAAATTGTAAAGTGGCAAATCGATAGTCAACAACTTATAAAATCTCAGAATTCGCTGCAGGTTCTCCCGGCATTGGGGCCAACTCCTGCAGCGGAGAAGGGGCTCAGGGCG
>NC_041388.1:597188149-597218228 GCF_002162155.2 Triticum dicoccoides
CTAATGCCGCAAATGACACACCTGCAGGTGGAGAGGAAATGTGATGGGAAGGAGCTGGGGAACGGATCTGGGCGGCCAGGTCAATCTGCTGCTTGACGACAAGGTGAGAAGGATCTTTCCGATCTGCTGGGTAATGCGTATGGCGGCGAAGTCGGGGAAAGTTCCGTGCGAGGCGATGGGAGAAAGGGAGATGGGATACGAGAGAGTAATCAGCGAGGGAGTGATTACGCGTGGATAGTGCTGGTGATTAGCTCCTCGGAAAGGTATCTACAACCGTGGGATTCTAAAATAATCAACGGCAGCTGAGCGGTCGACTATAGATAGAAAGTGTTTCCCAGAGATTAATGGCTTGATTCCCAAATTGATTTAGTGTTCTTTTTTTGCAAAAAACATGAGATCTATTATACAACATCACCGAAAGTACAAAGCATTCTAAACAGAATAAAAATACATCAAGATTCTGAGAACACCAAACAATCACTATTGCCGCCAGAACGAGCCGCTGACGCGCCGCTGTCGCTGCTCCCCTATCAGAGCGGGCTGATCTTATCAATGATAGCCGGGAAGTATTTGTGCACGTGCCCGGACTAGCGCTCAACAGCCGCAGTCATCGCCATTGAACCCTTCAATAGATTTGAAGCATCTGATACCAAATCTTGTCACATAACAAGAAACTCAAACCTCACCACACCAAGGAGTCGATAGGAATCTATACTGGAGCTCCGTCAACTACGTCCAGGCGGACCAATTCGAGGAGGATCGGAGCTCGGAAGGTAAACTCAAAGAATAAGTGTCGCCATCCGCCCGAGCGCTGCACCTATGAGGACTAAAAACCCTAACCTAAACTACTAACGGAGCGGAGGAGCCGGGATTTCTCTCCCCGCCACCGGCCGCCAGAGCGGTGGGCAGAGGGGAGGTGAATCAACAGGCTCGCCGGTGAAGCTTGAAGGGGAGAGTTTGCCCTAGCTGCCTAGGGTTAGGGGAGAACGAGAGAGGAGCTTTTCTTAATTTGGTGCTCGATTTCCAAATTGTTTTCACATTAATGTCTATGTGCGATCAACAACGTACACATTCGCATTTAATAGTTGAATTTTTTCTATGTATCATTGTTGGCGAAGATTTTGTGAATGAATTGATGACTCCAGAGTGGATGCTAAGTTGCTTTTGACTACTCAAAAGAATTTGGACATTATATGTATGTAGATGACAGGTTGCTTTTGACTACTCAAACTAATCTAGACATTAATGCAGGGGAGCCTCAACCTCACCGCATACCATGAAAGAATGGTATGTGCAACCCCAAGGTCCTTTTTGTCTATAGGTTTAACTGGGTTTTACTAATCATGACCGTCTTTCTTTTGTAGATGAGATAACAACCTGAGGCCAACATCAACATTATGCAAAGTGTGGAAACATGGGCATACAGGCAAGGATGGCGCAGAGTTCTGCAGCACATCGGCCAAGGACAGATATGGGTTTTACGAAACCCATTTCAAGGAGGCCTGAGGGGAGTAGTCTGATCCTATGTCGCAGGACCTCGATCCCTTGGTGGTCATGAGGGCAGGCCCAGGGAAGAGGATCGTCTGCCACTTGATCGGCGATGGCACTATCTCCACGCCCTCGCATCCCAAGGTATCTCAGATGCGGGCGCAAAGCACAAGCTCAAGTCCCTCCATAAGGAGTTGACCGACTACTCAGTCGGTTGAGATTTCAAATCTCAAGGTTTGTAAATTTCATGTATACCTTTGTATTTGCATTCTTTGTGTCGCAACCTGTATGTGAAGAAAATCTGTGTATTGCATGCCGTGTTGGAGGCATCCGAGGCCGCACGTGCAAGAGACGCAGCCGAACAGGAGGCGCGGCTGCAGGCTGAAGTGGCGGCTAGACAGAAGTAGGCCGCCGAACACGAGGAATGGATGAAGGCCGAGAAGCTAGAAAGGGAGAAGATACGGGAATACTTAGCGGTTAGTACTTTCCCATATCGACACATATCCATATTAACCGATTGACCAACTTGGAACAATGCTGACATGTCGACCCTCGTCCTCTGTAGGGGTTACGAGCAATGTGGAAGATGATGATGAGAGGTCGTGATGTGTCTCCTGTCCTCCTCCTCCTATTGAACATACTTGCGTCTACCCTTTGCAAATCTCGTTCTCCTGGAGTATAAATGAGATGATGATGAGAGGAAACCCTCCTCCTCCTCCTGGAGTATAAATGACGATAGGAACCCAACCATTCTCAGGCCATCCATGCGTGTACCCTTTGCAAATCTCATTCGTTTTCACCTTGCTTCCTGCCTAGCCTCCCTCGATGACACCTGGGCCCGGTAGTGTGGTCCTTTGCGTCCCGCGCGAGCAGAGAAGTGAGAGAGAGGACAAAAGGTAGCGATGCGTTGACCTAACCCGCGTCTCCCCCGCGACCCCCCCCCCCCGCCTCCTCTCCTGCCGCCGCCGCATACAACATGCTCCTCTCCTTTCCTATGACCTCCACATCCTCTCTCGTCAGCCGCCGCCCCCATCTCCACTGTCTCTGTCCGAAGCCGAGGAGAGGCTCACCCCACAGCCCCTTCTCCACCCACACCGAATGGTTGGGGAGGCGGGCTCTTCACGCTGGGCTGGAGGAGTAGGGGAGGGCCGGGAGGCCGTCCATTGGCGGAGCATCGAGGCCAGCCTGCTAGGATGGAGCAGCGAGGCTCGAAGCTGTAGGCGTCGGAGAAGAGGCCGACATGGGGCGCATGGAGAAGTATGGGAAGAAGGGTGGGGCTTTCATCTGCGACCTCGACATCGGTGCTCGGCTGGCGAAAGGGTGGGGCTTTCATCTGCGACCTCGACATCGGTGCTTGGCTGGCGAATGGGGCGGTGGCCGGGCCATTGGCCCTCGCACGAAGTCCACTCCGAATCTAGCTGACGAGCCCCATGGTTGTGGTTGGTTTATCCTCCTATCTCCAGATCCCCTCTTGCTCATTCTCCTCCTCTCCCCATGTCCTTTGTTGTTTGTGTTCCTCCAATTTGCAAGGATTGTGGGAAGCAAATATACATGGGTGAGTTGTTTCCCAGCCGCAACAGGCGGCGGTTCTGGCGAACACGAGCATCAGCCGCAATAGGTGGCCGTGCTGAGAAGTGATGGTCCACGGCGCCAGTGTCCTCAGCAGAAAGGCGATGCCAAGATGAACCTCTCATATTTTCGTCAGCCATGGAAGATGCAGAAGAAACAAGCGGCGGTTCATTTCCCATTGTAGCATTGGTTTGTTGCAGGGCTTCCTCATATTGTGTGGAATCAATTTGAACATGCAGCTGAGCAAATAAGAACATGATTGGATGGTTTCATGTAAACATACTTCCCTGTATCATGGTTGAATGAATGATTTATTGGTGGTTTTTCCACAATTTTCAGATTCTATTTGTTTGCCGCTGAAGCTTATGTTTTCCTTTTTTCAGAATTGAGTGTGTATGAACAAAGCAACGGAGGTTATGTTAATTCCTAGATTCTAATATGCTCTTTCGTGTCCAGATGATTACTTCGAATGGATGTGTGAGGTAATAGAGCTTCCATCGTTGCCTCCTCATCCTTCTCCGCCCTGCATTCTCACATTTTTTAATGAAAAAATAACCCTGCATTCTCACATTTGGTAATGAAAAAAATAAAGGTATTATAAGCATCGCTCTGTGGAAGAAATGGGTGTATGTGTTCTAATTTAGTTGCTTGGCCTGCCAGCCTGGATGCTTATTTTCTTATGTGTTGCAGGTCATGTTAGGCACCATCTCGTGGTTTCTAAATATCTATGCACACCATGGTGTCGTGGTGTTTATAGCTGTTGTGGTGTCTGCGGGTATTCTCACGAGCACCTCTTTCCCCTCTCTATATGAACCTTTTCAACATTTGCTTATTTGTGTGGTCTGTTTTGCTTGTTTTGGCTCCTAATTGATGCGTTATTTTGTCTATTTTCATGTACACTGGGTCCCTAACAAAATACATGTATTCAGCTATGCATGGGAATTAGTTAGTTTTCATCTATGGTAGTTTACTTCTCCCCCTTTATGTTTCATGGATGGATATACATGGTGGTTGGCTGTTATTATTACTGAAGCAAGAATTACTGATGATGACTACATTCGAGATGGTTTGCCGCTTACAAATTCGTATAGGGTAGCATTATTCTGATCCTAGGATCATAATAGTTATTCTGATCATGAGCCCTATAAGGGCGCGATGAACTTGTTCCCGAAGTCGACTAAACAAGAAAAAAAGGCCTGGGCGGCCCAACCCCTCCCGCACTACCTCCCGCCTCCCGCCCGATCCACCCAACCACCTCCCACCGGCGCCACCGGCCCCAGCGCGTCACCCGCCGCCGCCACCCACTCCCCCCGGCCCGACGCGCCTCCTGGCGCCGCCGTACCCTCACACCAACGCGCGCCGCCGGACCCCGAAAGTCCGCGCGCCGCCAGATCCCCGGAATCCCGTGCGCCACCGAGACCAAGGATCCCAACGCGAAGAGACCGCCCTAGTTCCTGTGCTTTGCCGCCGGCCAGGGATCCTCCCAAGAAACCGACGACGGCAGCAATAGTGCGCCGGAGCCCCACTTCACGCGGCCGCCGGAGCCCCACTTCACGGCACCGCCAAGTACCTGCATCCCCGTGCGCCGCCAAGTGCGTGCAATCCCCGCGCGCCTCCAACCTACGGTGGGGCTCCCGCCTTCCGCCTCCTCCTGGTTGTCCCCTCCTGCTCGCTCCTTCCACCTCCTCTCGATGGTGCTCCACCGCCGCAGCACCAATGGCGCTCGTCGCCGTCACACTCCGGTCGTTCAACTACGCGGCCCCTGGAGGTTCACAGCCACAGCGCCTCCCGAATACCACTACTGCCATGCATCTCAGCCCGCTACCACAGCCTTGCCCCCATGTACTGCATTTGTCAGTCAAACCCAGCATCGTATATGTTTTATCTGAATGCGAACGGGAGGAGCTGGAGTATGCAGAGCAGAGCAGACTTTCCAAGAGACGTCGGCGATGACAACAAAGACGTTGGAGGATCCCGGGTGGTGAGCTAGCACTATTTTTCTGTGAAAATTGAAGTTAGTAAGGCTGTACATGTCAACTTCATCTGGCATTTTCAATTCTCAGTACAAAATACAATTCAGAAAAAGAAGAAATTATCGGCTGCTCCTCTTGTATGATGTTCAAGTGTTCAGTTGTTTGCTGCTTTTTTCTCACTATTTTTTCTCAAAAAGTTCCAGAGTCGTAGCGGCTCGTGCTCGCTACCCGCGTAAACATAGGGAGGAAGAAGGTCACCATCACGCAGGGGAGAAGTTCACATGAGGTGCAGAAAGAAGGCCGGGCTTCAGAACGGTGAGTGTGATCTTTGTGCTGTTTTTGGGGTGCATTTCCACATGGGGATGCGATCTCACTTCTGATGTATGCTTTTCATCGCGTGCGTCCGACCACACATAAAACTGCAGGCGACAGCCAGTCCTCGCCCGTGCCATTGGTGTGCCTATCTCCGCTGAATGAGCAGTAGCGCTCACGTGTAGCTCTCCGTCTATAGTTCTCTCTCCCTGTTTGTGTTTATGCTTTAACCTTTGAAAACAGCTCAATGTATGAATGGCACCTCTATTGCTGATGCGTGTACAATTGTCTACTAGATGAAGCTCAATGTGTAAAAAATATGGTTTTTTGTTTCAGTGGAGCTCACATATTTTGGTTTTGTGCGTATGAGACCTGATTTTATTGTTCGTGTTAAATTTAGTAGAACACTTATCCGAGAAAAAAAACAGTTCCCTCTTACTGTTACACAGTATGCAAAAAAATGTGGTTACCGTTAGAAGTTCTACTTCATCGCGTGCCATAGTTTGGAAAACAGGTTTTTTCACGGAGCTACAAACCTAGCTTTTTATAATAAAAATGCCCAAGCAATTCATATATGAAAACATCAGTAACTTTGATGGAGAAAAAATGGTAACACAAATAAAACATAAACATTTTTGAAGACAAACACATGTAAAATTCGTGCGAGAAGTTCATCTTTTTGCAAAGAAAAACTTCACAACGAGAACAAAAGGAAGGAAAAGTATCACAACACAAAATATCAAACAGGATCACCGCATGAAACATAGCAAGTTCGGAAAATAAAACAACATTATGTTTTTTGAGTAAGATTAACCGGTTAATCCAAAAAAAGTTTTATGAAAATAAAAATTCATAAAAAAGGGATTCCTTGCTTCTAAATAAAAAAACATGAAGTTCAAATTTAAATAACCGAGAAGTTCAATATTTATTAGAAAGTCGAGAAGGTGAAACTAAAAATACAGTGTAGTTTAAAAAGTTTTTGAAAAAACAAAATTTCCCCGTTTCGAAAAAACCTAGAAGTTCAAATTAAAATAACTGAGTAGTTCAGTGTTCGTAACCTGGATTTCTTCAGTTCTAAAGAATAAAAACCAAGAAGTTCAAATTAAGATAACACGGAAGTTCGATGGTTATATAACATGAAGAAAAACAAGCTTCAACTATAAATGTGTTAACTTGAGAAGTTCAAATTTGATAAAATAGAGAGTTCAAAAAAATGTTATCACTAAACTAAAAAAAGTTCCCATGGATTCTCCCATTATTGAAAAAGGATAACCTAAAGTTCAAATTGACATAACACATGACTTTGATGCTTATTTCTTATAAAAAGAACATTGTTTTACGGTTTCAAAAAATGGAAAAAGAAAGTATTTCAAATAAACCAAGAAATCCAAATTATAAAAATAGAGAAGTTCAATATTTATAAAAAAAGACAGGTTTCTCTTCATTACTAAAGAATAAAATTAAAGAAGTTCCAATCTAAAAAAAAGGAGTATTTTGATGTTTACGGAAAACTGAAATTCTTTCCATTTCTAGGAAAAATATATGTGTGAGGCTCAATTTTAAAAAAAGTTTGATGCTTATTTGAAAACATTTTTTTCTAAGAATAAGACTAAGAAGTTCAATTCAAAATAACAGAGAAGTTCGAGATATATAAAAAAACTCAGATTTGCTGCAAGAAGTTCACGTGCACCTCCGTGCATGGTTCAGAATTTATATTGCGGGGCGTCCGACCTCCAATTACATGTTTTAAAATGGCAAAAAGTGACATCTGACCTTCAATTACGTGTAATTCGGTGTATACACAAAAATGCGACAGAAGTTCATAGTGAAAACAACAATAAGTTCAAGTACTGTAAGGATTGCATTTCTGATAAGAAATAAAAGTATAGAAAAATAAAAGCGCAAAAGGTTTGTTGAAAGAAGTTCAAGTGGTCTGTCCAGTGAAGTTCAATTTTTTTTCCGACAGAGGTTTACTTTGTATTTCCATGTTCGAAAACACAAAAAGTAATTGTTTTCTTTTGCGTTTTAAAATAATTATCTCAATCCACAAAGAAGTTCAGTTATTATTTGATAGCAATTTGATTTCGAAAAATAAAATAAAAAATTTAAATTATGAAAATGGAAAAAGTTAATGTACTACATGGTGTGTGTTTAATATAAAAAAAGGAATAAAAAGGCAAGGTTTTCCTCGTTATTAAAGAATGGAAACAAGAAATTCAAAAATTAAATAACAAAGAAGTTCAACTTTTTAATAATAAAGCGCTTCAGAATTTCATAAAAATATTAAGAAATAAAACCAGGAAGTCCAAATTAAAAAGATGGAGAAGTTCAATGATTATAGAAAACTAAGATTTCCCTCGTTCCTAAAGGATGGAAACAAGAAGTTCAAAAGTTAAATAACAAGAAGTTCAACTTTTAATAATAGAGCACTTCAAAATTTCATAAAAGGATTAAGAAATAGAACCAGGAAGACCATATTAAAAAGATGGAGAAGTTCGATGATTATAGAAAACTCAGATTTTCCTCGTTATTAAAGAATGGAAACAAGAAGTTCAAAAATAAAATAACAAGAAGTCCAACTTTAAGAATAGAGCACTTCAAAATTTCATAAAGAAGGATTAAGAAATAAAACCAGAAAGTTCATATTGAAAAGATGGAGAAGTTTGATGACTATAGAAAACTCAGATTTTCCTCATTAGTAAAAAATGGAAACAAAAGTTCAAAAATAAAATAACAAGGAGTTCAACTATTAAAAATAGAGCGCTTCAAAATTCATAAAAAAAGATTAAGAAACTCAGATTAAAAATTCATAATAAAACTCAAAAAATATTTTGATGTAAACGAGAGAATTTCAGGTTGACAACTGCCAGAAGTTCATGTACTACACGGTGTGCATTTTGTATTAAAAAGAATAAAAAAACAAAGGCTATTTTTTTGTTATAATTTCAAGTCCTTCGTTGGAGAAAGTTAAAAAAATTATTGTGAGAGAGATTTGTACAAAAGGAATATCATTTGTGTAACACTGACGAATAGATGAGAAAATTACAACGAAAATACATCACAGAAGTTCAACTGAAAACAGCAGGAAGTTCACCTACTACCCTGAATGAATATCAGATGAAAAACTTTTAAAATCGTCACGAGTATGAAAAAATGTTCAACACAGGGAAGTTGCGTGTTTACAACAGCTTTCCATCGGTATATCACTTGCTTAATTACGGTTAGTGGATGGAGAGTCACGAGTAGTGGATGGAGACCTACGAGCAAAAAAAATCACGTGAAAAACAGAGTGAAGTTCAAGTACACGCGCCGAGAAGTTCAGGTTCTTCATGCGGTGCATTTTTGAAGAATCTGTTTCGCGATAAAGGCAGAACACATGATCCCGCCGTTTTCGAAATTACTTGAAAACAGCTAGGAATCAGAGAAAACCATCAACATGAAAAAGTTTCGCATTTTCCGTAGCTTTTCAGCGGTATATTGTTTGCCTCATTCCGATAAAGTTTGTAGAAATTACGGCGAAAATACATTTTTCGCCATTTTTGAAACTGACTTAAAATCGTAAAGAATTGGGAGAAACAAGACATACCAAAAAGTTTCGCATTTGTTCAAGCTTTCCAACGCCATATCATTTGCTGCATTCGGACGCACGGTTAAAAAATTAGCTCGAAAATACGAACTCGGTAGGACTTGGACAATTTTCTAAATTACTCTTAAACCATTCAAAATTAGAAAAAAAACTTTCAAGATGAAAAAGTAGCGCATTTTCATAAGTTTCCCAACGCCGTATCATATGCCTCCATTGGATGAGCCGTTTAGAAATGACATCGGAAAAACGAACTCAGCTGTTCGGTTTACGAAATTTTATGTTTTTTCATATTACTCTTTAACCATATGGAATTAGAGAAAACTTTCAACATGTGGAAGAAGTGGTTTTGCAGTAGCTTTCCAAGGCCATATTATATGCCTCATTCCGATAAACGATTTAGAAATGCGATCGAAAATTCGATTCATGTTTTTTGTGCGAAGAAAAAACGATTTTCAAAACTGCTCTTAAACCGCTTATATTTTGTCAAAAATTTAAGTTGGGTCATGATATTGGTGTCCATAGCTTTCCAACGGTATATCGCAAGCCCCATTTGGGCAATGTTGGCGGAAGTTCAACCTAGTTCACAGGGAAGTTCAACGTACTACTAGCGGGGCAAGTCAGGTTGTGATCAGAATATTATTCTGATCCCGTGATCAGAATAGTGTTTATGTGTGTGTGTGTGTGTATATATATATATATATATATATATATATATATATATATATATAGGGAAAATAGATACTATCACCTAGTGGTAGTTACCACCACCCTTACTGCCGTCGGATGCCATCCATGTGTGGAAGCTGATTAACGGGTCACAGTTTTGGAAGTAGCTAGATTTTCTCAACCCGATTAAATATCCAGCCGCACCCTCCCGATTTATATGGCTAGTTTTATCATAGTATATAACTACCTCGAGTCAAAGCAAATGAGGCTAGCCTTTAAAATATATCCGTCGGCTTCGCGACCGCCGCTGGCGTCATGTTTCATGGGAGGTAAGCATGTGGAGTTATTACGGTGATCCATCCCATACATATGTTAATCTTTGCTCCATCTTTTTTTTGTGGGGTAATCTTTGCTCCATCTTGCTCTACTTCTCTAGATTTAGCATATGTACGTGTGACCTATGGATGCCAAGACCGGTGCTCATGCTTCAGATCAGGACTACACAATCAGAAAAAAAAGAGGCCCATCTGCAACGGATTTTTTGTCTTTCGTGATCCATATGCTTGGAAAATGTGAATAATTCATCTTTTATCTGTTAATTCCAGGTTGGGGACAAGATATATACACATGCACGGCCTTCATGCGAGTTTTATCCCTGAAGTGAGACAGACGGCATCATGCGTACATACACCGGCCCTATCATCGACGACAACATGGCGTTGATATCCGTGGCCGGGCGCATTCTTGCTTTCCGGGACATCACTCGTCTACTGTTGTTGCCGGGCTACCAAATGCTAATACTAATTCTTTTATATTTTGTTGGATACTTTTCAACATTTCAAAGTACATCGCCATCGGATCTGTGGCCGTGGCGACGCCGACGACATCCACCAACTATGTTGGCTCCGCACTTGCACCACGTACTGTTCAGTACTGCTCCGGCACTTCTGACATACCTGATGATGGTGAGAAGTGGAGACACATGGTAGAGGGACGTGATTGCTCCAGCATGGCGGCGGCGGCTGCACCAACGTATACGTCCGATCACAGATTGAGAGTTGCTAAACAAAGTTCAGGGATGATAAGATGGGCACATGACCGGAGGGAAACAACAGAATAAATTGTATATGATCATTCGATGTCACGTAGAGGTCGATAGAATCATGGATGAACTACTTACATTATCTGTGTAGTACATCAATGTGTATATGTTGGCTCCGTATCTTTAATTTGTTGTAGCAAGAGATAATACTACATACTATATTTCTTGTAGCAAGAGATAATACTACATACTTTTTTTCGCGAGATAATACTACATACTACCTTTTAATTATTATACTCCATACTACTTTTCTTACATATAGTCTCTTTTTGTAATCTACATACTCCCTTTCTCTAATATACATACTATATGCCTTCATGTGAGAGTGCCTCGGAAATTCCACGGAATGCACGCTAACATACTACTATTACGTATACATACGCTCTCTTTTTAATTCCATTGATATACTCGATCCTTGTCTTAATACTGTAAACCTCAATTAAACATCATACTCTATACTCCAATTTAAGAGCGTACATACTCTATACACCATGCCTCCAACAACTGTAAGGCATACATCATACTTTTCATAATCTATATGACTATGGATTATATATATTCTACTTTTTCTGAAGTATATAGTATGTATAACATAGCTCGACGAATATACTGTATATAGAGTATATATGGAGTATATATATTCTACTTTTTCTGAAGTATATAGTATGTACCTATAATATAGCTGGACAAGTATACTATATATAGTGTATGGAGTATGTATATTGAGACTATCCAGCGGGGGTAGAATATGTAAGGTACAGATATACCATAAAGGAACAAGAGGATGTTCCGAATATTAGTTGGTGCAGTACGTAAGTCACGCTAACTAACCCTTATCCGGTGTTTAAAAAAGCAGCTAGCACTTATCCACGCAGTGATATGCGGTGCATGCGGTCGGGCTACTAGCGTGTTGTTCAACTAACTACTGAAAGTGAAATGTTAATGGATCACTATTCATCCACTAACCCGTTTGCACATCGGTGTAGAAGGACACGTGGCACACAGATAATTAGGAGGTAACTACCACTGCTTGTAGATAAAATTTGTCCTATATATATATATATATATAATTGTGATGCAAGTCTTTCACATCTACCGATTGTACGACACCTACCTCATAGTTGTACAATACACGTGGTCACCTAAAAGTATTATGTGATGCATATATTCTTATTTCTTTGATTTTGCCTTGGTTGTTATTTATGCTTATAGCTTCTTGTCTAGGATTCTATTTCAGGACACTTTTTCAGTTGTTACTTTAGGTGCTTCTGATTTTCTGAATGAGTACCTAGGTAATGTTGAAGATGCTCTGTTCTTATTTTTCGGGTGTTTACTTTGTTTATTCTGCTTCTCCTCAGCCTCCTTCTATTAGTGCGGATCTTTTTTTAAATAGCAGTGACATTCTTTTACTTTTACGAGGGCATATATTTCCTGGGCCCTGATGGATCTTTTCATATATATTTCAGATATCAGTGGTCCATGTCACAGTATACAAGTGATTAGTACTTAAGCATGACATGGGGAAGCTTGGATACACCATTTAGGACCAGGATATACTCGATCTGGGAGAACATGGGCTTCTCACCACCATCTTTTGTACCCAGTTTATTAGTTTCTCAGCCGCAACAGGCGATGGTTCTGGCGAACACGTTCATCACTTCATAACCACAATCGCCTATATGATGTATCTCGCAATCTACTTTTATTGGTTATAACACTGTAAAGAATCGATCGTAAGCTTCTTAGAACAATATGTTATCGTTACTAAGTACTCCCTCCATTTCTAAATATTTGTCTTTCTAGAGATTTCAAATGGATACCACATACGGATGTATATAGACACATTTTAGAATAAATTCACTTATTTTGCTTCGTATGTAGTCACTCGTTGAAATCTCTAAAAAGACAAATATTTAGGAACAGAGGGAGTATCTATCTATTAACAGTAATTATTTATTTTCATATGTTTCAATCTATGATTTTATTATTTATGGTATGGTGTTTCAATACATGGCTCACTCGCCCTTTGTGCCATTGGCGCAACGGGTCATCTAGTGTACTCAACATGCGAAGTGCTCGCGTCGTGACTATGTAGTGAACTATGTCATGAGCTATGTCGTGAACTAGTCGTGAGCTATGGTTGTGATACATGAGTCTAATTCGTATGTGATGTCACTTTGAGCCTTAATGATGTGCCATATGTGTTGTGTGATATATGTGTTGTATGTCAATTGCAGGGATTTAGGACTGAACATACAGAAAGATCTCCACTGTGTTGTCACCTTCTGCCGAGTTCAACACTCGGTGACATAGGGCTTTCTCGAGGACAGTGCTCGACAAAGGTGGTGCCTGAGCTACGCTGTCACTGGCAGCTCTTTTCAGAGATCTGAGGCACTCAGGAAAGGTTGTGCCTGAGCTATGCTGCCACTGGCAGCTTTTTTCCGAGAACAGTGGTACTTGGGAACAGTGGCATGACCCGACTCTAGTATGCCGGGTTGTGGACTGGAGATCTTGGCAAAGATATATGTCATAGGTGAAAAAGAAATTACTTAAATAATTTGTCGAGTGCTTCTTCATTGGAGCTCGGCAAACAATTACTGTGAAGAAAAAAGGTATTACAGTAAATTGTTTGCCGAGTGCTTCACGGCGAATCTCGGCATAGGTGGATTATACGTGACGTAGCCGTCAAGCGCAAACCGCCGTGCTACCTTGCACTTGTTTGCCGTGTGCCATAGAAAAGGTTCTCGACATAGATCAAATAAACCGAGTGTTATTTGTTTGCCGAGCTCTTTGCGTTAGACGCTTGGCAAACACGAGCGTGTGACATGTGCTGCTCTTTGCCGAGAGCCGCACTCGGCTTACTTACCTTTTTCCGTGATCCCGTGTCCTAGTACTTGGCAAATACGAAAGAACTCGGTAACGACGAATTTTCCAGTAGTGCTATGCTTCGTATGGCTCATTAGCAAATAAAATGCATCTGTGTTTTTGGTATTGCATTTTCATGCTTCAGACATAATAAAATTATGCTTCGAAACACACCCCCTCGTGTTTCATTGCAGAAAATGGATCACGCCAGTGCTTGGAGAAAAATGTGGTCATGAATTGAAACATGGATTGTAGTGTGTTTGAAGCATGTTTATCATATGATAGGAACATGTCAAAAAAAGCATATGATCTGAATAAGAATGGAATGAAAGGAAAGCATCATGCGTACATGGAAACATACATGATATAGAAAGTTTCTGAATATCGGAAGCATATATTTGGAAATAATTTGGGTAAAAGAAATTCCTAATTAAAATGGAAGCATACTTTCTGTTAAATTGAAGGAAACTTTGGTACCGTCAGATTAACGACGAGTAACACTAGAAGCAAAATATGCTTCATGACAAAAAAAGGTGGCAATCAAAACATTTTTTGTTTTAGTAAAAGCAAGATAAATTGTTAAATTCTCTTGCAAAAAAAGATAAATTGTTAAATTAACATGAATTTTAGTTGGGTCGAAACAAATTTAATATGTACTGGAAGCACACAAAAAAATTGAAACCTAGTGGAAGCAGAAATCTTCCTTGAGTAAGATATACTCCCTCCGTTCTAAAATAGATAACTCAACTTTGTATTAAAGTTAGTATAAAGTTGAGTATGTATACATGAGAAAAAAATAAAAAATTATTAAACTTGCAGTTTTATTGCTGCTAGATTTCAGGGTGGGGTTTGTTTTACAAGAAAATTAAATGGAAACTAATGTGGACCCGCGAACGACTCCTTGGCGATCGATCGCGGGAGCGATCGATTCCGACCTTGCGGCAGCGGCCAATACGGCGAGGCTTCGCGGCTGCACGGGCGCCGCGAGGTCCAAGGGCGGCAGCAGCCAATACGGCGAGGCTCCGCAGCTGCACGGGCGCCGCGAGGTCCAAGGGCGGCAGCAGCCAATAAGGCGAGGCTCCGCGGCTGCACGGGCGCCACGAGGTCCAAGGGCGGCAGCAGCCAATACGGCGAGGCGCCGCGCCCGCACGAGCGTCGTGATGTCCAGGGACAGCAGCGGCCAATACGACGAGGCGGTGGCTCTCCGGCGTGTGCTCCGCCTTGCTCCTGCGTCTCCTCCCCGGGCTCGACCTCCCGCCGTGCGTCCCCACCCGTAGCACCAAGACTCCCAATGGCGTCTGCGTCGCCTCCGAGGATGCCCCGGTAGCACCCATCTCCCCCCTCCTCCTTCCTTCGGATGAGTCAATAGCTGACGGCGGCCATCGTGTCTGAGCTCATGTACACCCAGATTTGACAGGGAGCAGAACATGGATCTCAATTTTTGGCAGCTCTGTTCTAATGAAGCCAGCATGGTTAGGTAGTGCCCGTCAGGCACAACTTGCTCGTTTTCAGCATGAGGAGGAAGAAGATTATTTAGTTTTTTTTTTGTATGGACTAATCCAATGAGGATGCTGGGCAAGAAAATAGAAGGAATGTGGATCTCAAGACTGAAGAAAAGCAGGCCTCCTTGGTGGCTCTGTGCTCAGAAAAGCAGATTCGCAAAACTCCGATTTTTCGACAGCAACTCATCCGCCTCAGTCTCGTCTTTCGTTGACGGCAGAGCACCACGTAGCAGTGTTCGGGAGCGCATCTTTGCAAAAATCTATACAAGTATCAGAACCGGTTGTGGAGATGGGAATTAGGAAATCCCTAATTGCATATCTGAAACCATGACATTTTTCGTGGAAGGGCTGGGCGTTTCGGCACCAAGGGGCTCACCATAACTTTTGTTTCGCCAGCCTCGGACTCATATGTTCTTAACCAAGTAGGTCTATCTGTCTGTCTGACTCTGTTTTTTGGTATACCTGATTTTGATCAAGTGGAGTAACAAGAAGATTGTTTTATGAATGAAGGTGCAAGAACGGTTTGAGGTGGACATCAAGGAGCTGCATGAGCAGATTGACACTTCAACATACAGTAAGTGCCGCATACAAAGCTGGTGGGTTGTTTGAAATGTAATATGTCTCTGATTTGTTTTTTGTCCATGACATGATATTACAGTGGCATCGTAGACGACGACCCCGACATTGCAAGGACGACGGAAGGAGAAGATGGAAGATGGGATCCTTGAAAGTTTGCTTCAAGTGATGTTGTTTTTTGCATGCCTACCTTGCTACTTAGGAGGCATCAGCAGCAGTTGTACCTTTTTTTAGTCTGAGAGAGATGTTTGTTTTGTTAATTAGGCAAAAATGAAAATGATTTTACTTGTGCTAGAATTGGATGGATGAATGTATGATGCATGGTTTTCTTTGAAATTTTAAAAAATCATGATATTTAGACAAAACTTATTTTTTTCAAACGTTGCAATATATCATTAAATATTATATCTAATCCTGTAACATTCTAAAGTTTTCAAATTTTGCTTGCTTGGGTAATTTGATTTGGTTGAAGAATCTTTTTTGGATGAAATTCTAAACACTATTCAGAGAAATCAGCAGCTGCCTTTGTTCAAGAATGTAGTAATTCTCTGAACATTATTTTGCTTTTCTGTAGCAAGTTATTCTATTAGTACTGAACACTATGCAAGGAAAATCAGCAGCTGCCATTCTTCAAGAATGTACTAATTCTCTGAACATTGTTTTGTTTTTCTGTAGCAAATTGTTCTATTAATACTAAATACTATGCAAGGAAAATCAGCAGCTGCCATTGTTTCAGAGAATGAGCTAATTCTTTGGAGAACATTTGTTTTTCTGTAGCAAATTATTGTATGAATTCTGAACATTGTTGAAAGAAATTGAGCTCTGAACATTGTTCAAATAACAGAGATAGAGCAGTCTGTGTATAGATTGAGCATTAAGCTAGAAGAATTCTTAGCTAATTTTTGACGAGACATTGGTATGCTGAATGATCTCTCTTACCCACCATAATTTATTTATTTTATAATGATCTCTGTCCCATTTTAGTACTTGTGGTGCCATCTTCAATTTTGTCATAAATTAGGATTTTGTTTAGTTATAAATTTTAGGTTTCTAATCTGGTGCTTGCTACTTTGACCATTTTGCAGGTCGGAGTTGAAACAGACCCACAAGACAGAACTCAGCTCCAGATTAGTCCTTCCGGAGCTGAGTTATATTACATCAGTTTACCTCCTTTTAGCAGCTGTCATTATTCCTGGTACTGCTTTTGACCATTGTTTAAGGAAATCAGCAGCTGCCCTTATTTTACATCAGTTTACCTCCTTTTTAGCATAAAGGAACAACTCATTTTCTCGCTACCCCTAAGTTTTTATTGTGCTTTTGTGTAGGAAGAGAAATTGATTTTCAGACAACAAGAACAACAGAACAACAGCGATGGTATTCAGGTTGACATATCTGCATAGAGAATCTAACCTATCCAGGGATAAGTAAGATGAAAAACATCCATTGAAAGCTCCACAAAGGTAACTAAGCAATGGTAACATCATTTGAAGACCATCCTTTTATTTCTTTCTTTCACTGAATTTTCATAGGTTAATAACTTACAGCGTAAATGTCAATATCTTACAGCATAATTATCTTTTTATAGGCAGTCTTTCACACTAAAACGACAACACAGGCCTTACAAGATACTTCCTTTTTTGTCCACTGTTCTTCATGCTAGTATCAGGTTCAGTAACATACACACAAGTAAAAATGCTCATCATTTTTCTCTGCGCCCACCATGCAAAAAACAAATGTGCCCCAATACGATAATTGCCTCCTTTTTTCCCGTAGCATCCTATGCATCTCGTAGCTTTGGTCCAGCCCACGGCGCCTTGTTATGTCGCCTATTTTTGGAGGACAGATAAAGGGAATTAGTTCCTTCTGCTTCTATATAAGAAAATATGATAGCCATAATAAATCTTATAAGATTAACACAGCTAGTCCAAAAAATTTAAGCATTACCGGGTTATTTTGGGGGCATTGTGGCTTTTTATGGCCTGGCAGCCTGCACTTGGAACACTTCCTTACTGCTTTTTGTTTCTTAAGCTTATCAGAAACCTTTTCATACATGGTCTTTGGCCTATCACCAAGGTTGAAACCTTCTGTGCCTGACAGCGGGGCGTCTCTCAAATCAAATGTTTTATGCACCTCAACGCCACCCATGCTAGACGCACCGATGGTAGACATAATGTTTTGATGCACTTGAGTAGGGATGTGTAGGTCGCCATCCCCCTCCTGCCTGGCATCAACATTCAGCTGCTGAGGATCATCAATACACCGTCGCTTCCCACCTAAGAGTTGTTGTTCTTGGCGGAGCCGCTTGTCTAACCTGATTTTGTTTATTGCCTCACCGATTCCTACCACGAACAGGTCGTACGACCTGTCGTCCGTGCATTCGTTTGACAATGCGTCGGACACCTGGCTCATGACTATAGAATGCCTGACTGTCAAGTGTGTTCTCTGTCCATTTTGACCAACATTTCCATCCGTTATCATAGCTAATACATGCCCTGCAGCTACTGTCCACCTAGGATTTATAAAGCTTTCAGGGAGGCTACTCAACCCAATGTGCCTTGCTACCGCTAGGACGTGGAAGCAATGCAAACCGTCCCGACTGAACTTGGAACATGAGCAGCGGTAGACATCATCAGGTGATATTGACATAGTGTATATCCTCTTTGAAAACTCTGCGTCCTGGTATTCGCACCGCCTTGTCACCAGAAATGTTCTTGTTTCACCAGCAGCAGCAACGACCTCAACTCTGTAAGCTGTGGTTTTTTTCATCTCTTCCACAAATTTGGCGTATATTGGTGGTGTGTATATCTTTGCAGCCTCTCTTTTCCATAGGGTCATAACTCCAGTAATGTTGTTCTCTCAGTTCTGATTTCTCTCTCAGTCGATCAAGGTCGCTATGCTTCTTTTCGTGCACAATCTGGTACTGGTTGAAAAACGTCACAATCGAGTCTTTTCGGAGGACGTAGCCTTTGAACAGAGAGTTGGTGCTCGCGCTCCTCCCAGTTGATGACGTGAATGGGAAAATTTTGTCCATGTAGTACGCAGGGACCCACTCATCTCTGATTTCAAACAACCGCTTTAGGTGGGTTTCATCCTGAGCATCATGCTTCTCCAACAGAGCGTGCCATCCGCTCTCAAACTCTTTAGGCGTGAACGAGTTCCTGATTAGGCTCCGGAGCTCTGCATTCAAAGTTCCTCGGGCAGCAAAGAAACTGACTAGTTTCTGTTTCATTTTCCTCTGGATGTGCCAGTTGCAGAAGCGGTGGGTTGAGTGCAACATGACAGCACGTATAGCATTCCGCATTGCGACATCCTGGTCTGTTATTATGGTTTCCGGGTGCAGACCCCCCATCGACCTCAGAAATGCTCGAAACAACCACTTGAATGTGTCTTCCTTCTCATCCTTTAACAATGCCGCACCAAACAGAACAGTCTTTCCATAGTTGTCCACACCAACCACAGGGGCAAATGGCATATTGTGCTGGTTTGTGGAATAGGTGGTATCAAAAGAGACAAACTGCCCAAACTGGTTGTAGTTTTCTCTACCTATCTGATCTGTCCAAAACACACTTCTAACGGTGTTGTGTGCGTCGACCTGGAGTTGGTAACTGAAACCTGGCATCTTATCCTCAACGCTCTTGAAAATTTTCAGCAGCTCCTCAATGTCTTTGTTCTTGTGTTTAAGTCTTTTCTTTGCATTGCGGTTGCTCAGATACTTAGCATCAAAAGGTACTCCTCTGAAGCTCCCCATCATCCTCCTGAATATGGTCATCACTTTCCTGGGGGGCACTCTGCTTTCTTGAAGAATGTCAATCAATGCCTTGTCAGATTCAGACATCCTTTTGTGGCACTTCATAAACCTAACCAGCCACTCACTGGGAGCCAGCTCATGATTGTGCTCAAGCTTTGTGGATTTTATAACCCATCGTCCAGATTCTTCTTTCACTATTATCTTAACTGGACACATTGTCCTGTTGATTCTGGAAGTCATCCTCTTCCTCAACGTAGAATCGTTGCACGCATTCGCCCGACTCCGGATACTGCTGAATGACTGCTTGTTTATGTGCTTTGAAACCCTCGACTCATATGTGGTGTCCCTTTTTACTGCAAAACCCATACGCCGGGCATATGAGGCGAAAAAGAAGAATGCTTGGTCCCTCGAATCGAATTCAAGACCTGGCTCCGGCGCAGGAGCTTCCATGAATTCCCGGACAGATGGATAATCACCATTACCAAACATTCGGTCCATATCATGTTCCTCGGCTGTCGGGGGCTCAGGTTCAAGTGCACTTTGAAGCTCTGGGTCTGCAGCCACACATCAGTCTGTTCAACACCATCCAGCACCGAATCTCCCTGGTCCGTGGCTACAGCTGCTCCATCCACCGGATTCGGGCCTTGCTGCGCCTGGTGGACTACGGAAGCAACGTCTCCACCCTCAGCAAGCTCATCTTCATGTATATCCATAACCTGGGAAAAACATACAGATGCAATTCCTTTTTTTTGTAAGTATTTTCCTCTTTTTGATTATTTTTAGATAGGTACACCTCACAAACTTGGGCATTTTTTAAAACATCCCATAAGAGTCATAGTTGCCTTTTCTTCATACCTCATTCAAGTTGAAGAGTGGTGGCTGCCTTTGCTCATGTGACTATTGTATCCATGTCGAGAACATCATCAACCCAAGTGCCTGCTACATCGGGGCCATCCTCATCTGCATCAATAGCCTGTGGGCGGCACATAGAAAAGCATTTGTGTTTATAAGCTCCATGGTGCCTGATGAAAAAACACAAGTTGCATGCATGTTGTTTACTCACAAAAAAGAGATAAAAATGACACCCTGTCTTAGGGTCACACGAGTCGAGGCGAATATCGTCGCGGCAGCGACGACGGACGCCGAGACGAGCACGTGACACCAGTGCCACCCTGCCTATCTTAGGGTGACTCGAGTCGAGGCGGACGTCCTCGCGGCAGCGACGACGGACGCCGAGACAAGCACGTGACACCAGTATCATCCTCTCTATCTTAGGGTGACGGAGTCGAGGCAAGACGTCGTCGCGGCAGCGACGACGGATGCGAAGACAAGCACGTGACACCACTTCCACCCTGTCTATCTTAGGGTGCCACAAATTAAAAAAAATAGAGTTTTCAAAAATTATATAGAATTTGAAAAAATGTTCACGTTTTCATAGAAAATCACAATTTTACAATTTATTCATTTTTTTAAATATGTTTTGCTTTGTTTTTTTTGAATTTTGAAAGTTGTTCATAGTAGATCAATTTAGTGAACATTCTGTTCAACAAAGAAGCAGTAGATCAATTCAATTGAGTACGCAATTTTTCGTATTAAAAATATTTTCTTATAAAGTTTCAATAGAAAGGGAATAGAGGAACGGGCTAATTTATTTTTCTGTGTAAAATTAGCTATTCATTCTGGTTGAAAGTGCTAGTTCATTTTGGTTGAAAGTGGAATTTCCCACCCATAACTGTCCCTGAAAAACCACTGGCTCAGAAAGGGAATGGGCCGAATTCCGGAATTATAGGGCCAGGGACGGTACTGGGCCAATGCAGGGCCAAACTCGCGAAAAGGGAATAGGCTGCAACCGGGATCGATCGAAGAAAGGGAATAGGCTGCCGGTGGAATTGTCGTTACGCTGTCCGATCGAACCGGTCGGAAACCGAGCGCGCGGTTTGGGACGCGCGCGCGCGCGTTAGCCACGTGCTCGTCTCGGCAGGGTGGCAGTGGTGTCACGTGCTCGTCTCGGCGTCCGTCGTTGCTACCACGACGACGTCCGCCTCGACTCGCGTTACCCTAAGATAGATAAGGTGGCAGTGGTGTCACGGGCTCGTCTTGGCGTCCCGTCGTCGCTATCGCGACGACGTCCGCCTCGACTAAGACATGGTGACATTTTTATCTCTTTTTTGCTAGTAAACAACATGCATGCAACTTGTGTTTGTTCATCAGGCACCATGGAGCTTATAAACACAAATGCTTTTCTATGTGCCGCCCCCAGGCTATTGATGCAGATGAGGATGGTCCCGATGTAGCAGGCACTTGGGTTGATGATGTTCTCGACATGGATACAATAGTCACATGAGCAAAGGCAGCCACCACTCTTCGACTTGAATGAGGTATGAAGAAAAGGGAACTATGACTCTTATGGGATGTTTTAAAAAATGCCCAAGTTTGTGAGGTGTACCTATCTAAAAATAATCAAAAAGAGAAAAATACTTACAGAAAAAAGGAATTGCATCTGTATGTTTTTCCCAGGTTATGGATATACATGAAGATGAGCTTGCTGAGGGTGGAGACGTTGCTTCCGCAGTCCACCAGGCGCAGCAAGGCCCGAATCCGGTGGATGGAGCAGCTGTAGCCACGGACCAGGGAGATTTAGTGCTGGATGGTGTTGAACAAGCCACGGACCAGGGAGATTTAGTGCTGGATGGTGTTGAACAGACTGATGGTGTGGCTGCAGACCCAGAGCTTCAAAGTGCACTTTAAGCTGAGCCCCCGACAGCCGAGGAACATGATATGGACCGAATGTTTGGTAATGGTGATTATCCATCTGTCCGAAAAATCATGGAAGCTCCTGCGCCGGAGCCAGGTCTTGAGTTTGATTCGATGGACCAAGCATTCTTATTCTTCGCCTCATATGCCCGGCGTATGGGTTTTGCGGTAAAAAGGGACACCACATATGAGTCGAGGGTTTCAAAGCACATAAACAAGCAGTCATTCAGCTGTAACCGGAGTCGGGCGAATGCGTGCAAGGATTCTGCGTTGAGGAAGAGGATGACTTCCAGAATCAACAGGACAATGTGTCCAGTTAAGATAATAGTGAAAGAAGAATCTGGACGATGGGTTATAAAATCCACAAAGCTTGAGCACAATCATGAGCTGGCTCCCAGTGAGTGGCTGGTTAGGTTTATGAAGTGCCACAAAAGGATGTCTGAATCTGACAAGGCATTGATTGACATTCTTCAAGAGAGCAGAGTGCCCCCCAGGAAAGTGATGACCATATTCAGGAGGATGATGGGGAGCTTCAGAGGAGTACCTTTTGATGCTAAGTATCTGAGCAACCACAATGCAAAGAAAAGACTTAAACACAAGAACAAAGACATTGAGGAGCTGCTGAAAACTTCCAAGAGCGTTGAGGATAAGATGCTAGGTTTCAGTTACCAGCTCTAGGTCGACGCACACAACATCGTTAGAAGTGTGTTTTGGACAGGTGAGATAAGTAGAGCAAAGTACAACCAGTTTGGGCAGTTTGTCTCTTTTGATATCACCTATTCCACAAACCAATACAATATGCCATTTACCCCTGTGGTTGGTGTGGACAACTATGGAAAGACTGTCCTGTTTGGTGCGGCATTGTTAAAGGATGAGAAGGAAGACACATTCAAGTGGCTGTTTTGAGCATTTCTGAGGTCGATGGGGGGGGGGGTCTGCACCCGAAAACATAATAACAGACCAGGATGTCGCAATGCGAAATGCTATACGTGCTGTCATGTTGCACTCAACCACCACTTCTGCAAGTGGCACATCCAGAGGAAAATGAAATAGAAACTAGTCACTTTCTTTGCTGCCCGAGGAACTTTGCATGTAGATCTTTGGAGCCTAATCAGGAACTCGTTCACGCCTGAAGAGTTTGAGAGCGGATGGCACGCTCTGTTGGAGAAGCATGATGCTCAGGATGAAACCCACCTAAAGCGGTTGTTTGAAATCAGAGATGAGTGGGTCCCTGCGTACTACATGGACAAAATTTTCCCATTCACGTCATCAACTGGGAGGAGCGAGAGCACCAACTCTCTGTTCAAAGGCTACGTCCTCCGAGATGACTCGATTGCGACGTTTTTCAACCAGTACCAGATTGTGCAGGAAAAGAAGCATAGCGACCTTGATCGACTGAGAGAGAAATCAGAACTGAGAGAACAATGTTACTGGAGTTACGACCCTATGGAAAGAGAGGCTGCAAAGATATACACACCACCAATATACGCCAAATTTGTGGAAGAGATGAAAAAACCATAACTTACAGAGTTGAGGTCGTTACTGCTGCTGGTGAAACAAGAACATTTCCGGTGACAAGGCGGTGCGAATACCAGGACGCAGAGTTTTCAAAGAGGATATACACTGTGTCAATATCACCTGATGATGTCTACCACTGCTCATGTTTCAAGTTCAGTCGGGACGGTTTGCATTGCTGCCACGTCCTAGCGGTAGCAAGACACATTGGGTTGAGTAGCCTCCTTGAAAGCTTTATAAATCCTAGGTGGACAGTAGGTGCAGGGCATGTGTTGGCTATGATGACGGATGGAAATATTGGTCAAAATGGATGGAGAACACACTTGACAGTCAGGCATTCTATAGTCATGAGCCAGGTGTCCGATGCATTGTCAAACGAATGCACGGACGACAGGTCGTATGACCTGTTCGTGGAAGGAATCGGTGAGGCAATAAACAAAGTCAGGTTAGACAAGCGGCTCCACCAAGAACAACAACTCTCAGGTGGGAAGCGATAGTGTATTGATGATCATCAGCAGCTGAATGTTGATGCCAGGCAGGAGGGGGATGGCGGCCTACACATCCCTACGCAATTGCATTAAAACATTATGTCTACAATCAGTGCGTCTAGCATGGGTGGTGTTGAGGTCCATCAAACATTTGATTTGAGAGGCCCCCCGTTGTCACGCACAAAAGGTTTCAACCTTGGTGATAGGCCAAAGACCATGTATGAAAAAGTTTCTGATAAGCTTAAGAAACAAAAAGCAGTAAGGAAGTGTTCCAAGTGCAGACCGCCAGGCCATAAAAAGCCATAATGCCCCCAAAATAACACGGTAATGCTTAAATTTTCTGGACTAGCTGTGTTAATCTTATAAGATTTATTATGACTATCATATTTTCTTATATAGAAGAAGAAGGAACTAATTCCCTTTATCTGTCCTGATGACCCACAAGTATAGGGGATCTATAGTAGCCCTTTTGATAAGTAAGAGCGTCGAACCCAACGAGGAGCAGAAGGAAATGATAAGCGGTTTTCAGCAAGGTATTCTCTGCAATTACTGAAATAAGTGGTAACAGATAGTTTTGTGATAGGATAAATTGTAACGAGCAACAAGTAACAAAAGTAAACAAAGTGCAGCAAGGTGGCCCAATCCTTTTGTAGCAAAGGACAAGCCGAAACAAACTCTTATAATAGGAAAAGCGCTCCCGAGGACACATGGGAATATCATCAAGCTAGTTTTCATCACGTTCATATGATTCACGTTCGATACTTTGATAATTTGATATGTGGGTGGACCGGTGCTTGGGTGTTGTTCTTACTTGAACAAGCATCCCACTTATGATTAACCTCTATTGCAAGCATCCGCAACTACAACAAAAGTATTAAGTTAAACCTAACCATAGCATGAAACATATGGATCCAAATCAGCCCCTTACGAAGGAGTAGCAAGCACCAACTCTCTGTAGAGATTATGACTATACTTATACTTATGTAGAGACATGGATCAACATAAGTATAGCCAACTGAAAATGGTCAAAAGGAGTAGCAAGCACCAGATTAGAAACCTAAAATTTATAACTAAACAAAATCCTAATTTATGACAAAATTGAAGATGACACCACAAGTACTAAAATGGGACAGAGATCATTATAAAAAATAAATTATGGTGGGTAACAGAGATCATTCAGCACACCAATGTCTCGTCAAAAATTAGCTAAGAATTCTTCTAGCTTAATGCTCAATGTATACACAGACTGCTCTATCTCTGTTATTTGAACAATGTTCAGAGCTCAATTTCTCTCAACAATGTTCAGAATTCATACAATAATTTGCTACAGAAAAACAAATGTTCTCCAAAGAATTAGCTCATTCTCTAAAACAATGGCAGCTGCTGATTTTCCTTGCATAGTATTTAGTATTAATAGAATAATTTGCTACAGAAAAACAAAACAATGTTCAGAGAATTAGTACATTCTTGAAGAATGGCAGCTGCTGATTTTCCTTGCATAGTGTTCAGTACTAATAGAATAACTTGCTACAGAAAAACAAAATAATGTTCAGAGAATTACTGCATTCTTGAACAAAGGCAGCTGCTGATTTCTCTGAATAGTGTTTAGAATTTCATCCAAAAAAGATTCTTCAACCAAATCAAATTACCCAAGCAAGCAAAATTTGAAAACTTTAGAGTGTTACAGGATTAGATATAATATTTAACGATATATTGCAACGTTTGAAAAAAATAAGTTTTGTCTAAATATAATGATTTTTTAAAATTTCAAAGAAAACCATGCATCATACATTCATCCATCCAATTCTAGCACAAGTAAAATCATTTTCATTTTTGCCTAATTAACAAAACAAACATCTCTCTCAGACTAAAAAAAGGTACAACTGCTGCTGATGCCTCCTAAGTAGCAAGGTAGGCATGCAAAAAACAACATCACTTGAAGCAAACTTTCAAGGATCCCATCTTCCATCTTCTCCTTCCGTCGTCCTTGCAATGTCGGGGTCGTCGTCTACGATGCCACTGTAATATCAGAGACATATTACATTTCAAACAACCCACCAGCTTTGTATGCGGCACTTACTGTATGTTGAAGTGTCAATCTGCTCATGCAGCTCCTTGATGTCCACCTCAAACCGTTCTTGCACCTTCATTCATAAAACAATCTTCTTGTTACTCCACTTGATCAAAATCAGGTATACCAAAAAACAGAGTCAGACAGACAAATAGACCTACTTGGTTAAGAACATATGAGTCCGAGGCTGGCGAAACAAAAGTTATGGTGAGCCCCTTGGTGCCGAAACGCCCAGCCCTTCCACGAAAAATGTCATGGTTTCAGATATGCAATTAGGGATTTCCTAATTCCCATCTCCACAACCGGTTCTGATACTTGTATAGATTTTTGCAAAGATGCGCTCCCGAACACTGCTACGTGGTGCTCTGCCGTCAACGAAAGACGAGACTGAGGCGGATGAGTTGCTGTCGAAAAATCGGAGTTTTGCGAATCTGCTTTTCTGAGCACAGAGCCACCAAGGAGGCCTGCTTTTCTTCAGTCTTGAGATCCACATTCCTTCTATTTTCTTGCCCAGCATCCTCATTGGATTAGTCCATACAAAAAAAAAACTAAATAATCTTCTTCCGCCTCATGCTGAAAACGAGCAAGTTGTGCCTGACGGGCACTACCTAACCATGCTGGCTTCATTAGAACAGAGCTGCCAAAAATTGAGATCCATGTTCTGCTCCCTGTCAAATCTGGGTGTACATGAGCTCAGACACGATGGCCGCCGTCAGCTATTGACTCATCCGAAGGAAGGAGTTGGGGGGAGATGGGTGCTACCGGGGCATCCTCGGAGGCGACGCAGACGCCATTGGGAGTCTTGGTGTTGCGGGTGGGGACAAATCAAAGACAACACCGGAAACAATTACACATGTTTGCACGTGCCGTCTAATCTGAGCGCTTGCTGTTTGGGACAGGTTCTACCGCCTTGCAAAACACATGCTAAATATCTACACAGCGCCCTCCTCAAACTACACGCGTCATGTTTATAGCAGCGGTAAATAAAAGTTCGAAAAAAAACAGGAAAAGAGAACCCTTACGGGCCTAGCATTCTGGTTATAATCATACATACTCTAGGCATTAAGAATCAATTATAATGTCTCAAGTTATTTGTTTGTGCAGTTTTAACATGGTGCTTCTTACCTCCTCTTTTCACATGAGAGGTAAGAGTATAAAATAGATCTTAGCCGTTGAGCTTATGAATTAGTGCCTTGATTTTTTATTTTTCTGAAGCACGAAAAATTCCAAATTTATTTTTTGAACACACATGCACATGTATACTATGTATATGCAAAATTTCACAGTATTATACGTTTACATGTGGCCTACAAGAAAAAGACAAATACACATTTTTTAATGGGCCTTTTATTTTTGTTATTGGGCCAGAAATTTGTTATTTTTGTACAGCCTACAAATCACAACATTTTTCGACGAAATTTAACACGTTCTTGTGGAATACATATAAGTTTTCATGATATTTTTTTCAGATTTTTTTGGAACTTTTAAATACGCTTTTTGATTTTTTCAAAATACCGAGCTCACTGGAGCTCGGCCTCCAAAAATCCGCACTCGGTAAGAGGCACCATGCTAAAATTTGTCTTGTGCTTTTGTAGACATGAAGAGGAAGAGAGCTGAATCCATTCATATTTTTTTTAAACCACCATGGCTTCAGGAGAGAGCCGAATGAGATTAGTTAGTGTCTTAACAAATTATAGAAGTATAATCCTAGCTAAGGCTAAAAAATTCCATTGATGCCATGAGGTAAGCAAAACATATCTAATTTCAAACCTTTAGAATTTGTTAATACATCATATCTAATAATTATTCACCGTTGATTGCATCAGGTAGTTAATGTTTCAAGCATGTCCCTTTAGCGGAAAGAGTGAATATGAGGATTCCAAGAACCAAGGTAATAGCCAGACCATAATTTAAATAATATGCAAGCTCTTAATCAAAAAAATATGCCACTAATCTACATCTCTTGTGTCATTGTTCTTTTTATTAGTGCTCAAATTTGCTATCTTTTTTTTCCTCTTATAAGAAATTAGTGGCAAGCGGAAAAGAATTCTCTTGTGTCATTGTATTCGCCCTCCCCCACCCACCTATGGTCAAATCATGGCTCTGTCCCTGTGTCTAGTGTATACTGTCTACTGTACTCTGTAATGTCTATTGCTTGTTGATGTTACTGCTTTGTTCACACATTCTATTATATTTTGTCTTTATTACATGTCACTAGCAAAAGAGCCCTGTGTTGCAACGGGAGAGAAAACATAACACAAGCTCTTAACCCAACAACCATTACTCAAGACCACAATAGGTCCATCTCCTTTATTTTTGTGAGGCATCATATTTGTGTTGCCGCTTATCCTCCTTCTCATCCTCGCCGGCGATGGCCTCGGTGTTCACACAAAACAACAACAAAACGTGTTTGAATATGGTTAATCCTAAGGCGTCTCTCTCTCCCTCTCCCTTTATCTCTCTTTCCCCCCGCGCTCTCTCTCTCTCTCTCTCTCTCTCTCTCTCTCTCTCTCTCTCTCTCTCTCGCTTTCTCTCACTCTCGCGATGAGAAATCTATTATTTTCCCCTGCGACATTTTTCAGAGGTATGAATGTGTAGTTATCGATGTTTTCTTTTTCCTATATTGTTATAGTGAGGTGTTTATTTGTAATCCGGATCGCCGCCGGTACAAAAGAAAAACGGATCTTGCGCTATAAATTATAAGTTTTCTACCAAAACAATATTTTAAAAATATTTAACAGGTAAAATTAACATCATATTTAGATTCCACACATTTTTCTAATAAAATTTCATATATAATATGTTAAAATCGAAGTTACGGTTTAAAAGATACAGATAATTTAGAAAATCATTTGTTTGATTTAAATATATTTCAAAATAATATTTAAAATTACTTAACAGGTAAAAATAATCTCATATTCATATTCTAAATATTTTTCTAATCAAATTTCATATATAACATGTTCAAATCGAAGTTACGGTTTAAAAGATATGGATGATTTAAAAAAGCATTTGTTTGACTTCAATATGATCCGCGGATGAATTACCTAAAACATCGGGGGGAGGGGGGGGTTGAAAAATGTAAAATAACAGTTCGGGTGTGACTTAAATCCGGACGGCGGTTGATTTCAAGAAAATACAGGGACTTTTGTGTAAAATACGGGAAAATGATTTGTTTTAAAACAGGATTGCGGGTTAAATTCTCTGAAATAGAGGTACTTTTTTGAAAAATGCCATGACGGACGACCAGAAACCCAATTTGCTTTATTATTAGGTAAAGATAAAGAGGTAAAGATTTCATTAATTATTTATATATACTCGTCGTATTGTTGTATTGCTGTTGTTAGAAATTGTCGTATCCCATATCGTCGTACTCGTATCGTTGTATCAATGCTTCATAGTTGTAGACACACCGGCACGTCTCGAGGTCCTAGACCCTGATGCTGTCATTCACCACGCCCCTTGCATTAGCGATGTCTCGAGAGCGCGGCTTGGACTCGAGGCCACCCCCAGCAAGCTACACAGTTGCGTGGAGCCACCTCAATCTCCTCCTCATTAGCACCTCGCAGCAAGAAGACGTCGGCTCCCGAAGACCAACTCTCTTCCTCGATCCTCGAGCTCTGTGTGGATTGTTCGACATATTTTCTAGGCATCGTCCATCAATGATGTTGGGTTGCTTGTTCGTTGTCGAGTTCCAATCTCAGCATTGCTACGCGGCGGATCAGTGTGACGATTGGCATGTTGAGGCAGAACCAACTTTGCTAAAAAAATGTGTAGGGAACATCTAGGTGTGCTTTAAGTATTGCATGTCTAGATGTGCTCTAAGTATTGCACATCTAAGTGACTGAATCTAATATAAAAAGA
>NC_041388.1:597218426-597222386 GCF_002162155.2 Triticum dicoccoides
GATGTTAGGTTCCAAAATTATATTTCTATAATTTATTTGCACCTTATTTGAGATAGCTACCATCAATATTTCTATAGTGATTTATCTTTCAACTTGAAGTTTATGTTTTGTTGAATTCCTCATCTTGATCTATTAAATCTGTATTTTCTGGCCTTTAATTAGTGATGTGAAACAATTAAAGGCCAAGAGTGATGATCTGGCAAAGATGGGGTAGGCCAAGTCACTGGGCGAATCAACATTGGCCCATACCATATACCGTTGTGTGACTCAGATTGACATTGATCATCTCCCAGCAAGAAAAATAAATGTCATACACACATACGCGCACTCTAACCTATCACCAGCTAAGTGTGGCCCAAACCTCCGGCGTTTGCATTTTTGGTCGTACACAACTAACTTACAAGATGAACCTACATCATAAAAACATCCAGAATCAAGTTTATGGATGTGTTTTTTTAATAGGCAATGCATGGGCACATTTACTAGTCAATCAAAACACAGATTCGGTTGTTTGAATATTTTGTTTCTTCACTGGACGTTCTAGTGCCACATTCGTGCAACCTGACGTCCGGTCGGGTGCCTGACGTGCAGGCCGTTGTGTTTGCCGGCGCCGGCTGCATACCGTGTCGCTGGCTGCTAGCGGTAACGAACCAAGGCTTGATTAGCTTCCGGGCAGACGGCTCCGGCGAGCGGCAGAGCAGCGCGACCGACTCGCCGCAACTGGGTGGCCCTCGCGCGATGCGCATGACGCACGTTTCGCCACGCACGCACACCGGGGTTGCTGCCTTCGGTACTAAACACTTCTAACAAACCGGCACCCTTCAGTCAAACATACAAGCATGTGGGTTTCTCAAGTATTATTAACCATCCATCTCTTAAGGTAATATCAGCACACACGAATGATATACCTGCACTGACCAAGTCACTCAAGTGTATGTAGCTAGTGGCAGAGCAAAGCTATATATAGGAGCCTGCACTAAAGAGTGCCACCCCAACAAGAGCGGCTACATCGTCCCCAGCTACGACCAGAAACCTAGCCGACGATCCCAAGCAGGGGAACCTCGCAACTTTCACTATCACGAAAGTGTCCACGATGCTGATGACGCACGCAAACGACACAGTGCAGAAGACGACCCTTGTGAACATGAGCCCACGGCGCCATTTCACCGGTATATATCGCATATCATGGAAATCATTATAAAATAAAGGCATGAACATCAAAGTTATATTTTAATTCACAAATAAAGTCTTAATATGCCATGTATATGTAATTATATAATAGGAATAATAAGTATAAGATCCACTCACTCAATATTAAACAACTATTGAATAAATACAGCGTGGAGCCCCCTCCCTATCCATTTATTAGTGTTGATGTTAGGTTCTAATATTATACTCCCTCCGTTCCGAATTACTTGTCGCAGATATGGATGTATCTACATTATTCTAGTTCTAGATATATCCATTTCTGCGATGAGTAATTTGGAACGGAGGGAATATTTCTTATTTGAGATGGACCCGTGGCCGTAACTTTTACCATGGCCTAGGGCTGACCCTAATGACGAAGCAGATCTAGTAGCGCTAATGGCATAACAAAGCATGCAGTCATCCCTAGCTATGACAAGAACCTAGCCACCATCGCAATCAAGGGAACCTAGCAACCCTCACAAATATGAAAGAGTAACAATGTTGATGCGGCACACGAATGACAAAAAGCAGAAGACGATGTTGGCCAAGTGCAACCGGCGGCACCATTTGCCTTTGGATGGTGGCAACTTGTCCACCCTCTTCCTGCTGTCGAGGATCCACATGAGGAGCGTGACGTTGCACGCCTGGATGGCGCATGATATCATGGCCACGAAGCAGGACAAGTACAGTGTGTTGTAGACAGGCCTGCCAGTGATGCACATGACCAGCATCACGTAGGTCGATGCCGGTGGTGGGTACATGACATGATGTCACCGAAGAAGGCCACCAGCCACAACACATGGCTGCCCACCGCAACAAAGCTCCTTGAGCCAACACACAAATCATTTGCATTCGAGTGATTAGTTGCGGTTGCGGGTACGAAATTCGGCTACAATAATCAATTCGAATTACATCTCTTATTTATTTTGTAGGTCACTGACAATGGAACAATGAGATCGTTGTTCCACACCATAGCGACGTGCTCGTTGCTTGATCTTGGTGCGAATTGAATTCGTGGACTCGCGAAACCTACGTTTCCACCCCGCACGGGAGATGCTCCTGTCTATATCCAACATGATAGAGACAACAACCTGGTCCACACTCCACTCCACAACTTCATAAAAATTTATCAACAGGATCATATGAGTCATTACCCAGATAACCTATTATTTGGAAGAGACAAACATGTGGTCTGTTGAGTATAAATGTGCTGATGCAATCCCTGATGCAAGATCAATTGGTCTGGCAGACCCTTATATGCACATGTGTGGGCATATATATACCAGACTATCGTCCTTGTCATCCTCGTCCACGGGGAGAGTGACACATTTTGCTCTTGCAAATTTGCCATACTCCATTCTAGCGCGAACAACCACAATGGCTGCTGCTGCTCATCTAGCTGCTCAGCCTCGTGTCATGGTGCTACCCTTTCTTGCGCAGCGTCACGTCATCCCGCTCATGGAGCTGTCCCGGAAGCTCGTCGAGCACGGCTTGGAGATCGACTTCGTGAACACCGAGTTCAACCACGGCCACGTCCTCCAAGCCTTGGCAGAGGACGGAGCAATCCCAGGAGGAGTTCACACGCTCTCCGTTCCCGACGGCCTGGGGCCTGCCGACGACCACACGGACATCGACGTGCTGGTCAAGGGACTGCCGGCCGCCATGTCCGGCCACCTTGAGGAGATGATCAGGTCTAGGAAGACGAAGTGGATGATAGCGGATGTGTCCATGAGCTGGGCCCTGGAGCTGGCCACCACGGCGGGTGTCCGTGTCGCGTTGTTCTCCACGTACGCTGCAGCCGTGTTCGCGCTCGGGATGAACCTCCCAAAGGTGATAGAGGATAGTGTTGTTGATGAAAGTGGTAAGGGCAAATCAAAATTTCCATTTCCACAGTTGTACTTTTCTTCGTATTTGGAGTTTTGGACATGAACATGGACACCACGTACGCAGGGAACATGAAGAGGCACGAGAGGGTCCAACTGATGCCGCCCACTGACGTGGCAGAGATACCCTTGGGCCAGCCTGGGCAGCACCCCCGAGAGGCGAAGAACCAATATCCAGAACGTCCTCAGGACCAACCAGTTGATACCGCTAGCTGAGAAGATCATCTGCAACCTTCATGGAGATGGAACCTGGCGCTCTGGCTCTGCTCCCAAATGCGCTGCCGCTCGGCCCGCTGGTAGCGCCGACGTCGCGGCCGACCGGACATTTCCTGCCCGAAGACCTAACCTGCCTCGCCTGGCTGGACGCGCAGGCCCCCGGTTCCATCGTCTACGTCGCCTTCGGGAGCTCCGGCGTCTTGGATGCGACGCAGTTCCAAGAGCTTGCTGACGGGCTCGCGCTCTCCGGCCGACCGTTCCTCTGGGTCGTCCGGCCAAACTTCACCACCGGAGCCACAGAAGGTTGGTTCAACGCGTTCAAGCGCCAGGTCGAGGGAAAGGGTCTGATCGTCGGCTGGGCACCGCAGCAACACGTGCTCTCGCACCTGGCCGTCACCTGCTTCGTGTCGCACTGCGGGTGGAACTCAACCATGGAAGGCATGCTGCACGGTGTGCCATTCCTCTGCTGGCCATACTTCGCCGACCAGTTCACCAACCAGAGCTACGTCTGCAACGTGTGGGGCACGACATGAAGCTTTGCCGAGACAAGCGAGGGGTCGTGGCGAAGGAGGAAATCGAGAGCAAGGTGGCGCGGCTGCTAGGTAACGAGGGGTTCAAAGCGAAGGAGGCCACGTGGAAGGACAGGGCGTGTGCGAGCATTGCAGAGGGCGGG
>NC_041388.1:597222552-597246808 GCF_002162155.2 Triticum dicoccoides
AATTAATGCCCCCTGCCTATCCATTTATTAGTGTTGATGTTAGGTTCTATTATTATTATTTTATTATTTGAGATGGACCCGTGGCTTCAACTTTTACTATGGCCTAGGGTCGGCCCTGATGACGAATCAGATCTAATACCGCTAAAAGCATAACAAAGCTATGTAAGAGCTTGTACCAAAGACTGCCACACTCCACTTCACAACTTCATAAAAAAATTATCAACACGATGTGATGAGTCATTACCCATATAACCCTTTCTTTGGAAAAGATAAACATGTGGTCAGTTGACTAGAGATGAGCTGATACAATCCTGATGCAACATCAATTGGTCTGGCAGACCCTTATACTGTATATGCACATGTGTGAGCATATATGACAGACTATCAGTCCATCCCTTGTCGTCCTCGTCTACAGAGAGACCCTGTGACAAACTTCGTTCTTACAAATTTGTCGAGGCATACTCCATTCTGTTAGACAACATGATAGATAGAGTTGTAGTTTAAACTCATATATCTCCTTTTATATGTATTTCTCTCTATTCAAACTATCTCCCTCGATCTCCTGTAATCTAGACGCATCCTAGTGATCGTCTAACTTGTACGCCACAGCAGGCTGTTCGCTAGAATCAATATATACCCGCGGCCACCTACGGGTGGTAGTACGCTTCCCATAACATCTTACATGGTAATCAGAGTATCTTCTTCCTAGATCGAGAGAAAAGAGAAGAGATCGCATCTGGCCTATTCCAACCTCGCCATGACTACCGTCTCCACCCAATTCAGCACCATGAGTGCGCTCACCACATCCCTTTCCTCCACCCCCACCTTTGCCCCCTCATCATCCAGCGCCTCCCACGCCATACCCCTTGGGTCACCACCACAGGAGAAGCTCACGAGGAATAACTTCCTCATGTGGTAATCCGTCGTGTTGCCGCAAATCAAGGGCGCACAGATGGCTCACCACCTCGATCCGGCGAGCCAGGCGCCACCGGAAACACTCACCATCACCAAGGACGGCAAGGAAGAGCGGATCGCCAACTTTGCCCGCGTTCTCTGGTATGCACAACAGCAGCAACTTCAAGGTTTTCTGATGGGCTCTCTGTCTAGCGAGATCCTTGCACAGGTCGTCACCCTTCAGACGCCGGCGGAGGTGTGGGCAGCGATCCATGCCACCTTTGCTGCCCAAACTCAGGCGCAAGCCACCAACATGCGCATCAAGCTCACAAACCTGAAGAAGGGGAACCTGAGCATGACGGAGTATCTTGCTAAGATCAAGATGCTCTCTGATGAGATTGCATGCACAGGGGCGGCGCTCGGCAATGCTGAGATCGTCTCCCATGTTCTGGCCAGACTTGACCTCGACTACAACCCGGTGGTCTCGGCTCTTGCAGCACGGGTAGAGCCCGTGACTGTCTAGGAGCTCTTCAACCAGCTCCTCATCTTCGACGCGCGGCTCAATCTTCTTCACGGCATGAACGTCCGCCAGTCGTCCGCGGATGTCTACTACACAACCTTCTTCTTGTAGACGTTGTTGGGCCTCCAAGTGCAGAGTTTTGTAGGACAGTAGCAAATTTCCCTCAAGTGGATGACCTAAGGTTTATCAATCCGTAGGAGGCGTAGAATGAAGATGGTCTCTCTCAAGCAACCCTACAACCAAATAACAAAGAGTCTCTTGTGTCCCCAACACACCAATACAATGGTAAATTGTATAGGTGCACTAGTTCGGCGAAGAGATGGTGATACAAGTGGTATATGGATAGTAGATAAAGGTATTTGTAATCTGAAATTATAAAAATAGCAAGGTAACTAATGATAAAAGTGAGCGTAAACGGTATTGCAATGCGTGCAAATAAGGCCTAGGGTTCATACTTTCACTAGTGTAAGTTCCCTCAACAATACTAACATAATTGAATCACATAACTATCGCTCAACATGCAACAAAGAGTCACTCCAAAGTCACTAATAGCGGAGAACGAACAAAGAGATTATGGTAGGGTACGAAACCACCTCAAAGTTATTCTTTCCAATCAATCCGTTGGGCTATTCCTATAAGTGTCACAAACAGCCCTAGAGTTCATACTAGAATAACACCTTAAGACACAAACAACCAAAACCCTAATGTCACCTAGATACTCCAATGTCACCTCAAGTATCCGTGGGTATGATTATACGATATGCATCACACAATCTCAGATTCATCTATTCAACCAACACATAGAACCTCAAAGAGTGCCCCAAAGTTTCTACCGGAGAATCACGACGAAAACGTGTGCCAACCCCTATGCATAGGTTCATGGGCGGAACTCGCAAGTTGATCACCAAAACATACATCAAGTGAATCACGTGATATCCCATTGTCACCACAGATATCCACGGCAAGACATACATCAAGTGTTCTCAAATCTTTAAAGACTCAATCCGATAAGATAACTTCAAAGGGGAAACTCAATTCATTACAAGAGAGTAGAGGGGGGAAGAAACATCATAGGATCCAAATATAATAGCAAAGCTCGCGATACACGAAGATCGTACCATCTCAAGAACACGAGAGAGAGAGAGAGAGAGAGAGAGAGAGAGAGAGAGAGAGAGATCAAACACATAGCTACTGGTACATACCCTCAGCCCCGAGGGAGAACTACTCCCTCCTCGTCATGGAGAGCACCGGGATGATGAAGATGGCCACCGGAGAGGGATTCCCCCTCCGGCAGGGTGCCGGAACGGGTCTAGATTGGCTTTCGGTGGCTACGGAGGCTTCTGGCGGCGGAACTCCCGATCTAATCTCTGTTCTGGAAGTTTTAGGATACGTGGGTATATATGGGTGAAAGAAGCACGTCGGTGGACCGAAGGAGGGGCCACGAGGCAGGGGGCGCGCCCCCACCCTTGTGGGCACCTCCCTTCTTTCCTGACGTGCACTCCAAGCTTTTCCGGTAGCTTTCCTTCCAAAAATAACTTCTCTAGTTGATTTCGTTCCGTTTCGACTCCGTTTGATATTCCTTTTCTTCGAAACACTGACATAGGCAAAAAACAGCAATTCTGGGCTGGGCCTCCGGTTAATAGGTTAGTCCCAAAAATAATATAAAAGTGGATAATAAAGCAAAATATTGCCCAAAATAGTAGATAACATAACATGGAGCAATCAAAAATTATAGATACGTTGGAGACGTATCAAGCATCCCCAAGCATAATTCCTGCTCGTCCTCGAGTAGGTAGATGATAAAAACAGAATTTTTGATGCGGAGTGCTACTTGGCATAATTTCAATGTAATTCTTCTTAATTGTGGTATGAATATTTAGATCCGAAAGATTCAAGACAAAAGTTCATATTGACATAAAAATGATAATACTTCAAGCATACTAACTAAGCAATTATGTCTTCTCAAAATAACATGGCCAAAGAAAGTTCCCTACAAAATCATATAGTTTAGTCATGTTTCATTTTCGTCACACAAGAATGCTCTCATCATGCACAACCCCGATGACAAGCCAAGCAATTGTTTCATACTTTAGTAATCTCAAACTCATAAACTTTCACGCAATACATGAGCGCGAGCCATGGGTATAGCACTATGGGTGGAATAGAATATAATGAGGGGGGTTATGTGGAGAAGACAAAAGGAGAAAGTCTCACATCAACGAGGCTAATCAATGGGCTATGGAGATGCCCACCAATTGATGTTAATGCAAGGAGTAGGGATTGCCATGCAACAGATGCACTAGAGCTATAAATCTATGAAAGCTCAACAAAAGAAATTAGTGGGTGTGGATCCAACTTGCTTGCTCACGAAGACCTAGGGCACTTGAGGAGGCCCATTGTTGGAATATACAAGCCAAGTTCTATAATGAAAAATTCCCACTAGTATATGAAAGTGATAACATGAGAGACTCTCTACTATGAAGATCATGGTGCTACTTTGAAGCACAAGTGTGGTAAAAGGATAGTAACATTGTCCCTTCTCTCTTTTTCTCTCATTTTTATTTGGCCTTTCTTTTTTATGGCCTTTCTTTTTTTGGGCCTTCTCTTTTTTATGGCCTTTTTTTATTCCTCACTTGGGGCAATGCTCTAATAATGATGATCATCACACTTCTATTTATTTTCAACTCAATGATTACAACTCGATACTAGAACAAAGATGACTCTATATGAATGCCTCCGGCGGTGTACCGGGATATGAAATGAACCAAGAGTTACATGTATGAAAGAATTATGAATGGTGGCTTTGCCACAAATACTATGTCAACTACATGATCATGCTAAGCAATATGACAATGATGAATGTGTCAGGATGAACGGAATGATGGAAAGTTGCAAGGCAATATATCTCGGAATGGCTATGGAAATGCCGTAATAGGTAGGTATGGTGGCTGTTTTGAGGAAGATATAAGGAGGTTTATGTGTGATAGAGCGTATGATATCACGGGGTTTGGATGCACCGGCGAAGTTTGCACCAACTCCCAATGTGAGAAAGGGCAATGCACGGTACCAAAGAGGCTAGCAAGTATGGAAGGGTGAGAGTGCGTATAATCCATGGACTCAACATTAGTCATAAAAAACTCACATACTTATTGAAAAAATCTACAAGTCATCAAAAACCTCGGCACTACACGCATGCTCCTAGGGGGGTAGATTGGTAGGAAAAGACCATCGCTCGTCCCCGACCGCCACTCATAAGGAGGACAATCAAATAACACCTCATGTTTCAAATTTGTTACATAACGTTTACCATACGTGCATGCTACGGGACTTGCAAACTTCAACACAAGCATTTCTCAAATTCACAACTACTCAACTAGCATGACTTTGATACTATTACCTCCATATCTCAAAACAATCATCAAGCATCAAACTTCTCTTAGTATTCAATACTCTATATGAAAGTTTTTACTATTCTTGGATGCCTAGCATATTAGGATTATTTAAGCAAATTACCATGCTGTTTAAGACTCTCAAAATAATCTAAGTGAAGCATGAGAGTTCATCTATTTCTTCAAAATAAAACTACCACCATGCTCTAAAAGATATAAGTGAAGCACTAGAGCAAACGACAAACTACTCTGAGAGATATAAGTGAAGATCAATGAGTAGTTGAATAATTATGCAACTATGTGAAGACTCTCTAACATTTAAGAATTTAAGATCTTGGTATTTTATTCAAACAGCAACCAAAGAAAAATAAAATGACATTCTAAGAATGGCGAACATCATGTGAAGAAGCAAAAACTCAGGATCAACCGAAACTAACCGATAGTTGTTGAAGAAAAAAGGTGGGATGCCAACCGGGGCATCCCCAAGCTTAGACGCTTGAGACTTCTTGAAATATTATCTTGGGGTGCCTTGGGCATCCCCAAGCTTGAGCTTTTGTGTCTCCTTAATTCCTCTCATATCACGGTCTCCCTAAATCTCAAAAGCTACATCCACACAAAACTCAACAAGGACTCGTGAGATAGGTTAGTATAAACCATTGCAAAAACCTTATGATACTCTACTGTAGCAAATCACTAAAATTATTATTCAATATTGCATACTAAATGCCTCTGCATATTTAATAGTCCTATCCTCAAATAGAATCATTAAAGAAGCAAACATATGCAAACAATGCAAACATAACAACAATCTGGCTAAACAGGATAGTCTGTAAAGAATGCTGCAACATCCATACTTCCCTAGATCCAAAAATTATGAAAGAAAATTCCCACTGTAATAAATTTATCAGAGCTTAATATGCAAAAGGTTTCAACATTTTATCACATTCTGACCTTTCTAGGGAATTATTGCAACAGCGGTAAACTTTCTGTTTTCAAACAGCAACATGTATACTTGTAACATAGGCATAGTAAAGGCTATCAATGCCACTTTTATTGAAATAAAATATGAAAAACATTGTTCTAAATAACAGCAAGAAAATCCTAACAAAATAAATTGACGCTCCAAGCAAAACACATATCATGTGGCGAATAAAAATATAGCTCCAAGTAAAGTTACCGATGAACGAAGACGAAAGAGGGGATGCCTTCCGGGGCATCCCCAAGCTTAGGATCTTGGAAATCCTTGAATATTATCTTGGGGTGCCTTGGGCATCCCCAAGCTTAGGCTCTTGCCACTCCTTATTCCATAGTCCGTCGAATCCTTACCCAAAACTTGAAAACTTCACAACACAAAACTTAACAGAAAACTCGTAAGCTCCGTTAGTATAAGAAAATAAATCACCACTTCAAGGTACTGTAATGAACTCATTCTTTATTTATATTGGTGTTAAACCTACTGCATTCCAGTTTCTCTATGGTTTATAAACTATTTTACTAGCCATAGATTCATCAAAATAAGTAAACAACATATGAAAAACAGAATCTGTCAAAAACAGAACAGTCTGTAGTAATATGGATCAAACGTATACTTATGGAACTCATAAAATTCTCAAATAAATTGCTGGACCTGAGGAATTTATCTATTAATCATCTGCAAAAATAATTGACTAAATAGAACTCTCCAACAAAAAATGGCAGCAATTCTCGTGAGCGCTAAAGTTTCTGTTTTTTACAGCATGATCAACAAGACTTTCCCCAAGTCTTCCCAAAGGTTCTACTTGGCACAAACATTAATTAAAAGCATAAAACCACATCTAAACAGAGTCTAGATGAATTATTTATTACTAAACAGGAACAAAAAGCATGGAACAAAAATAAAGTTGAGTTGCCTCCCAACAAGCGCCATCGTTTAACGCCCCTAGCTAGGCATGATGATTTCAACGATGCTCACATAAAATATAAGAATTGAAACATAAAGAGAGCATCATGAAGAATATGACTAGCACATTTAAGTCTAACCCACTTCCTATGCATAGGGATTTTGTGAGCAAACAACTTATGGGAACAATAATCAACTAGCATAGGAAGGTAAAACAAGCATAACTTCAAAATTTTAAGCACATAGAGAGGAAACTTGATATTATTGCAATTCCTACAAGCATATATTCCTCCCTCATAATAATTTTCAGTAGAATAATGAATGAATTCAACAATATAACCAGCACCTAAAGCATTCTTTTCATGATCTACAAGCATAGAAATTTTATTACTCTCCACATAAGCAAATTTCTTCTTAATCGGAATAGTGGAAGTATCATAAGAGACTTGAATACTATAAATTGTTTCCACATTAAAAGAGTAATGTTCAGAAAAAGGGTAATCATAATCATGACAAGTTTTATAAATATAATCATCACAACTTTTTATAGCATATGTATCATCACAATAATTATCATAAGTAGGAGGCATGCTATCATCATTATAAATTTGCATATTAAAACTTGATAGACTAAAAATATCATCTTCATTAAGCGTAGCATCCCCAAGCTCGGGACAAACATTAATTGCAGCAAATATATTCTCAAAAACATCATCTTCATCAAACATAGCATCCCCAAGCTTTGGCCTTTTCATATCATAAGCATAATCACTCTCATCATTAATAGTATAGATAGCACCAATAGTATAGCAATTATCATATTCGTCCAAGCAAGTGCCAAAAAGATTTTCAAGATCATAAGAAGTATCATTATCTTCCACAATTATATTTTCATGAGGCACAATAGTAATAGGAGCATCATTATTTGGGAGAGATATCTTTTTACCTCTCTTCCTTTTTCTTTTCTTCTTCTTCACCACATCATGTGTGGGTTCAATCCTCTTTTTGGAGCTCCTTATTAATGATATTGGTTGAATAGGAGTCTCCTCCTCGTTACCCGATTCATCATAAGAAATAATAGGAGGATATGGGGAAGTCTCTTCCCTTTCATTAATATTCTCTTCATCTTCTATTTGTTTTCTTTTCTTTATGTAATTGGCAATATAAGGATTTTCAATGCAATTCACTGCACAATACATAAAAGTTTCCTCTAGGTCAAAATGAAGAACTCTATCAAGGGCAAATTTTGGAATATCCTTAGTTATACATTTCATTTCTTCATAGCCCATAAGCAACCTAAGTTCATTATAATGTGCAAGGGAAATCAAGTCATCACAATTTTTGGAGACGATTAGATCATGAAACAATTTGCATCAGATAATTAAATGATCACGTTCATTACAAAGCTCACAAGTATGGCCAAGAAAATTTAAATTTTCAGCACAATCATCTAGCTCTTCTTGCAACAATTTAGTTTCTAAGTACTTATGCTTCTTGCAATATCTATCTTCTCTATTTGGTGTGTACTTACAAACCCAATGCACTCCACAAAAATTGACATGTTTATAGGAGACATTTTCATCATAACTAGTGCAATCATCATTAGTGTCATGGATATTCAAAGAATTCATAGTAACAACATTGCAATCATGCTCATCATTCAAATATTTAGTGCCAAACATTTTATAGACTTCTTCCTCTAGCACTTGAGCACAATTTTCCTTTCCATCATACTCACGAAAGATATTAAAAAGGTGAAGCGTATGAGACAAACTTAATTCCATTTTTTTGTAATTTTATTTTATAAACTAAACTAGTGATAAAACAAGAAACTAAAAGACTCGATTGCAAGATCTAAAGATATACCTTCAAGCGCTAACCTCCCCGGCAACTGCGCCAGAAAAGAGCTTGATGTCTACTACACAACCTTCTTCTTGTAGACGTTGTTGGGCCTCCAAGTGTAGAGGTTTGTAGGACAATAGAAAATTTCCCTCAAGTGGATGACCTAAGGTTTATGAATCCGTAGGAGGCATAGGATGAAGATGGTCTCTCTCAAGCAACCCTGCAACCAAATAACAAAGAGTCTCTTGTGTCCCCAACACACCCAATACAATGGAAATTGTATAGGTGCACTAGTTCGGCGAAGAGATGGTGATACAAGTGGTATATGGATAGTAGATAAAGGTATTTGTAATCTGAAATTATAAAAACAGCAAGGTAACTAATGATAAAAGTGAGCGTAAAAGGTATTGCAATGCGTGGAAATAAGGCATAGGGTTCATACTTTCACTAGTGTAAGTTCCCTCAACAATACTAACATAATTGGATCACATAACTATCCCTCAACATGCAACAAAGAGTCACTCCAAAGTCACTAATAGCGGAGAACGAACGAAGAGATTATGGTAGGGTACGAAACCACCCCAAAGTTATTCTTTCTAATCAATCCGTTGGGCTATTCCTATAAGTGTCACAAACAGCCCTAGAGTTCGTACTAGAAAAACACCTTAAGACACAAATCAACCAAAACCCTAATGTCACCTAGATACTCCAATGTCACCTCAAGTATCCGTGGGTATGATTATATGATATGCATCACACAATCTCAGATTCATCTATTCAACCAACACATAGAACCTCAAAGAGTGCCCCAAAGTTTCTACCGGAGAATCACGACGAAAACGTGTGCCAACCCCTATGCATAGGTTCATGGGCGGAACCCGCAAGTTGATCACCAAAACATACATCAAGTGAATCACGTGATATCCCATTGTCACCACAGATATCCACGGCAAGACATACATCAAGTGTTCTCAAATCTTTAAAGACTCAATCCGATAAGATAACTTCAAAGGGGAAACTCAATTCATTACAAGAGAGTAGAGGGGGGAAGAAACATCATAGGACCCAAATATAATAGCAAAGCTCACGATACATCAAGATCATACCATCTCAAGAACACGAGAGAGAGAGATCAAACACATAGCTACTGGTACATACCCTCAGCCCCGAGGGAGAACTACTCCCTCCTCGTCATGGAGAACACTAGGTTTATGAAGATGGCCACCGGAGAAGGATTACCCCCTCCGGCAGGGTGCCGAAACGGGTCTAGATTGGTTTTCGGTGGCTACGGAGGCTTCTGGCAGCGGAACTCCCGATCTAATCTCTGTTTTGGAAGTTTTAGAATACGTGGGTATATATGGGTGAAAGAAGCACGTCGGTGGACCGAAGGGGGGGCCACAAGGCAGGGGCGCGCCCCCACCCTCGTGGGCACCTATCTTCTTTCCTGACGTGCACTCCAAGCTTTTTCGGTAGCTTTCCTTCCAAAAATAACTTCTCTAGTTGATTTCATTCTGTTTTGACTCCATTTGATATTCCTTTTCTTTGAAACACCGAAATAGGCAAAAAACAACAATTCTGGGTTGGCCTCCAGTTAATAGGTTAGTCCCAAGAATAATATAAAAGTGGATAATAAAGCCCAATATTGACGAAAACAGTAGATAACATAGCATGGAGCAATCAAAAATTATAGATACGTTGGAGACGTATCATCCGCCAATGCGGTGTCCCGCGATCGTGGAGCAGGCCGTGGCCGTGGTCACCAGGGCCGCAACCGCAACAGCAGCAGCGGTGGCAACGGGCGAGGGCGCGGGAGCAATCAAGCCGCGTGATCTGGGGGCAGCGGCTTCAACAACACCAACAACGCACTCCTGGATCCTCTTCTTCAACTCAGGTCCGGTGTCAACTCTGCAAGAAACCAGGGCATGAGGTCATGGATTGCTGGCACCGCTACAATGAGGACTACATTCCTGATGCACGCCATGCTGCAGCAGCAATCTATGAGCAGCAAGGAGGAGATGGCACTATCTGGTATGCCGACTCAGGCTCCAGTGATCACGTGACCAGCGAGCTGGAGAAGCTCGCTATGAGGGAAAAGTACTATGGTGATGATCAGATTCACACCGCAAGTGGTGGAGGTATGAAAATAAATCACATTGGCCAAGCCTCTATTAATTCTCCCACATCTAACCATGATCTAATCTTAAAATATGTCCTTCATGTTCCTCAAGCCGACAAAAACCTTGCATCTGTGTCTCATCTAACTACAGACAATAATGTTTTCTTTGAAACTCACCCTACCTATTTTCTTATAAAGGATCGGGCAACGAGGGAGCTCATTCATCACGGTAGATGCATTGGAGGACTCTACCCCATCACATCTGGAGGACTTAGTAAAAGGCATCGTCGTCAAGTCTACTCCATCATCAAGCCCTCCTTGGTAAGATGGCATCAAAGATTAGGTCATCCATCGTTGGTCATAGTCAAGCAAGTAGTGAATAAAGACAATCCTCCATTATCCTCTAGTCAAAACAATGAGTCTGTTTGTGATGCTTGTCAGTGTGCAAAAAGTCACCAACTTCCTTATCCCAAATCAAATAGTGTGTCTTATGCTCCTTTGGTACTTATTTTCAGTGATGTATGGGGATATGCAAGAGATTCTTTTCGGAGAAAAAAATCTATGTTAGTTTCATTGATGATTATAGAAAATTCATGTGGATATATTTGCTTAAATATAAATATGAAGTTTTCTCTATCTCCCAAGAGTTTCAGAAGTTGGTTAAACGCCAATTTGACAGAAAAATCAAGAAAGTCCAAAGTGACTGGGGAGGGGAGTATGAGAAACTGAATTCATTCTTTCGCAATATATGTATTGCTCATCATGTCTCCTGCCCCCATGCTCAGCAACAAAACGGTTCTGCCTAACGCAAGCATCGACATACCGTTGAAGTAGGACTATCTCTTTTAGCCCATGCATCTATGCCACTGAAATATTGGGATGAAGCCTTTATCACTGCCACTTATCTCATAAATCGTTTGCCTAGCAAAGTCACAGGTAACTCTACTCCTTTGGAACGATTGTATAATCAAAAACCCAACTACAATTCTCTGAAATTTTTTGGGTGCGCATGCTATCCAAACCTTCGTCCGTATAATCAACATAAGCTTGAGTTTCGCTCAACCCAATGTGTTTTTCTTGGATATAGCAATCTTCACAAAGGGTATAAGTGTCTAGAAGTATCATCTGGACGCATATATATTTCACGGGATGTTGTATTCGATGAAACAATTTTTCCATTTTCTAAACTCCATCCCAATGCCGGAGCACTTCTTCAAGCTGAAATAGATCTCCTTCCAGATTATATGCGCAGTTCTGATCATGGGGGGAATTATGCCAGGCTGCAGATGTGATTAATTCAACGGAAAAATTTAATTCAGGTAGTAAGTGTGCAGATAGCCATGATTTTATGCAAGGACAAGGAGACAAAACAGGCGCTGGATCCCAGGAGGATTTCCCTGGCAGCGTCCCTGTGCGATCCGAGGCGGATTCGCCTGTCAACGCTCGATCCAAGGCGGATTTGGGCGTCTCACGCTCGGCAGACGGGTCAGTGGCCGATCGGCTGGGCCCCGCCAGCTCACATGGTATGCGGGCGGACGAATCCCCATGGGCCACGCTCGAGTGGGCCAGCGCAATTGCCGACCAGACGACATGCATGGGGGCCAGCCCTGGCACTGCACATAGAACGCCTAAGGAGGTGGCTTCCGCAGCGTCCGAGGAGGCGGTTTTAGAGGACGCCGCATGGATCACGAGGGGGATTCGCTCCTCAGATCGGGAGCAGACCAGAACATCTGATCAGGTGGGATCTTCTGTGGCTGCTCATTTCCGCTAGTTCTGGTGTGCCGGAGCCTCCACATCATCAAAACAAGGTCACAGTCTGGTATAGTTCGAGAGAAAACGTACACAGATGGAACCATAAGGTATGACAAAGTTAAACGTGCCTTTCTTGCTAGCACGGGTGAGCCAATTCATTTGCATGATGCACTTGCTAATCAAGAGTGGAAGAAAGCCATGGATACTGAGTATGAAGCACTCATGAAAAATAAAACATGGCGTTTAGTACCCCCAAAAAGGGTCAAAATGTGGTTGATTGTAAATGGGTTACAAGACTAAGAGAAAGTCTGATGGCAGTATTGACAGATACAAAGCTAGATTAGTTGCTAAGGGATTCAAGCAACGGTTTGGTATTGATTATGAGGATACGTTTAATCCTGTTGTTAAATCAACTACTATTCGTCTTGTACTGTCTATTGCCATTTCCAGAGGTTGGAGTCTGCATCAGCTAGATGTTCAGAACGTGTTTCTTCATGGTGTTCTGGAAGAAGAGGTTTTTATGAAGCAACCACCAAGATATAAGAACTGATACGTCTCCAATGTATCTATAATTTTTTATTGTTCCATGCTATTATATTATCAACCTTGGATGTTTCATATGCATTTATATGCTATTTTATATGATTTTTGGGACTAACCTATTAACCTAGAGCCCAGTGCCAATTTCTATTTTTTCATTATTTTTGAGTATCGCAGAAAAGGAAAACCGAACAGAGTCCAATTGACCTAAAATTTCACGGAGATCATTTTAGGACCAGAAGAAGCCCACGGAGTATCGGAGATGGGCCAGAAGAGTCCCAGGCCACCACGAGGGTGGGGGCGCGCCCTACCCCATTGGGCGCGCCCCCTACCTCATGGCCGCCTCGGGGACCCCCTGACTTGTTCCCGACTCCAACACCTCTTATATATACCCAAACTTCCAAAAAGAAACCTAGATCGGGAGTTCCACCGCCGCAAGCCTCTATAGCCACCGAAAACCAATCTAGACCCGTTCTGGCACCCTGCCGGAGGGGGGAATCCCTCTCCGGTGGCCATCTTCATCATCCCGGCGCTCTCCATGATGAGGAGGGAGTAGTTCTCCCTCGGGGCTGAGGGTATGTACTAGTAGCTATGTGTTTGATCTCTCTCTCTCTCTCTCTCTCTCTCTCTCTCTCGTGTTCTTGATTCAACACGATCTTGATGTATCACGAGCTTTCTATTATACTTGGATCTTATGATGTTTCTCCCCCTCTACTCTCTTGTAATGGACTGAGTTTTCCCTTTAAAGTTATCTTATCGGATTGAGTCTTTAAGGATCTGAGAACACTTGATGTATGTCTTGCATGTGCTTATCTGTGGTGACAATGGGATATCACGTGATCCACTTGATGTATGTTTTGGTGATCAACTTGCGAGTTCTGTGACCTCGTGAACTTATGCATAGGGGATGGCACATGTTTTCGTCTTGACTCTCCGGTAGAAACTTTGGGGGACTCTTTGAAGTTCTTTGTGTTGGTTGAATAGATGAATCTGAGATTGTGTGATGCATATCGTATAATCATACCCATGGATACTTGAGGTGATATTGGAGTATCTAGGTGACATTAGGGTTTTGGTTGATTTGTGTCTTAAGGTGTTATTCTAGTATGAACTCTTGAATAGATCGATCAGAAAGGATAACTTTGAGGTGGTTTCGTACCCTACAATAATCTCTTTGTTTGTTCTCCGCTATTAGTGACTTTGGAGTGACTCTTTGTTGCATGTTGAGGGATAGTTATATGATCCAATTATGTTATTATTGTTGACAGAACTTGCACTAGTGAAAGTATGAACCGTAGGCCTTGTTTCAACGCATTGCAATACTGTTTTCGCTCACTTTTATCATTTGCTACCTTGCGGTTTTTACATTTTCATATTACAAAAACCTATATCTACCATCCATACTGCACTTGTATCACCATCTCTTTGCCGAACTAGTGCACCTATACAATTTACCATTGTATTGGGTGTGTTGGGGACACAAGAGACTCTTTGTTATTTGGTTGCAGGGTTGCTTGCACTACAAAAAAATACACTTCCGTGATGATACGTGTTTGTCACAGTAGGTCGCTTTTTTTGTCATGCATGTACATCCATGACAAATTTATGACAGAATCAAGATAGTCATACCTGTGCTGCCGTAGAAGTGTTCCATGACATTACCAAAATTATCATCACGAAAGTGTCCAATTCCATGACGATAAATCGTGCGTCACAGAAGTGCTTTCGTCAAGGGTGACTGAGGGAGTCCTGGATTAGGGGGTCTCCGGACAGCCGGATTATATCCTTTGGCCGGACTGCTGGACTATGAAGATACAAGTTGAAGACTTCGTCTCGTGTCCGGATGGGACTCTACTTGGCGTGGAAGGCAAGCTAGGCAATACGGATATGTATATCTCCTCCTTTGTAACCGACCTTGTGTAACCCTAGCCCTCTCCGGTGTCTATATAAACCGGAGGGTTTTAGTCCGTAGGACAACATACAATCATACCATAGGCTAGCTTCTAGGGTTTAGCCTCTCTGATCTCGTGGTAGATCCACTCTTGTACTACCCATATCATCAATATTAATCAAGCAAGACGTAGGGTTTTACCTCCATCAAGAGGGCCCGAACCTGGGTAAAACATCGTGTTCCCTGCCTCCTGTTACCATCCGCCTTAGAGGCACAGTTCAGGACCCCCTACCCGAGATCCGCCGGTTTTGACACCAACATTGGTGCTTTCATTGAGAGTTCCTCTGTGCCGTCGCCAGAAGGAAGGATGTCTCGTCTCATCTTTAAAGACGGTACTACTGTCGGGGGAGCTTTGGCCGTCGGCCAAACTCTCCGGCTAGGCGGTTTCATCATGACTGCCTGTTCGGCACCCGCGCCGACGATGACTTCTCGGGTCATTGAAAACAGCCTCCACGTCAGATCGACACTCGCCAAATAGATGGATCCAATGGAGCTCGCCTCCTTAAACGAGCTCTTGGATCGCATCGCCGCCTTGGGAGTCGCTACGGACTATGATCGGATTGGGCTTAAACCCGATCGAAGGGAGATTAACTCTCCACCGGTCACCCATCATATTGCAGTGGTGGAGGAACAATGCGGCGACCTTTCCTCTATCTTGAAGACCAACTATGACCGGATTCCCGAGCTCTCTGAGCCAGGCGCCCGTTCGCGGGAGGACAACATCCAATCCCTGAACTTAGAGTCAGGCAGCGGACCAGGATTATCGGGTAGCACCTTGGAACCGGAACTTCCAAAATTGGAAACTCCTCGGCCCCTGGATCCCATATCGGGTAAGGGCTCGGATTCAATTCCACCCACCCACCCAAACATAAGCGATCTTTCCCACATCAGGCAAGAGCCCCAGGAAACAGTACATCGCTATTGGGCCAGATTCCTCCTTGCGATAAACAAGGTTAAGGACTGTCGCGAGGAAGACGCAATCCTATTTTTCTGCAATAATTGCATGGACAAGGGAATCCTTAACGCCATAAATCACCGTGAGATAACACGCTTCGCTGACTTGGCGTCCATAGTATGAAAGTACTGTGCGATGGAAAGTGCCTGGAAAACCGAAACAAACTTTTGGAATAATCTGGCCCTGAATACAAACCCAGTCCGAAATAAAATGGTGCATTATCACAATACACCCGGGTTAACTACCAAAAAGCAAAAAGCCTCTACAGGGCATGGAACCGTACTGGAGGGATGGCTCAACAAACCCTGCAAAATTCACAGTATAGTGGATACAATACCAACGCACAACCTTAGAGCATGTTGGATACTCTGGCAGGTGGCCAAAAGTGGTGAAGATCTTCTTATCCCAAATACCACAGAGCACCATCCCGCGGATAACAATACGATGTTAACAGTCTTTGAGACCTTTGCTTCAAATAATAGGCGCAAGCGAACACTCCGAAGCATGGCCAAAATCTGCCACATAGCGGCAGTAAATCCATGGAGTGACACGGCTATTACCTTCAATGCCAGTGACAAACCTAAATTCCGAACAGCCCGAGCACCAGCCGCACTGGTCCTCAGTCCAATCGTGGACGACTTTCGACTCACCAAAGTACTCATGGATGGCGGCAGTGGATTAAACCTCATCTATGAGGAAACTCTTCAAAAGATGGAAATAGACTGGAGCCGCATTGAGCAAAGTAGCACAACCTTTAGAGGAATCATACCCAGTCGGGAAGCACGCTGTGCTGGGAAAATCACACTAGATGTGGTATTCGGCACGCCGGATAATTACAGGTCCGAAGAAATCACATTCCAAGTGGCCCCGTTCAGTAGTGGTTATCACGCTCTTTTAGGACGGGAGGCGTTCACAATCTTCCAAGCCGTACCCCATTACGGGTACATGAAGCTCAAAATGCCCGGGCCCAACAGAATCATCACCCTAGCTAGTGATCCGGACACAACACTCCACGCCGAAAACAAAACAGCCGCACTGGCCCTCGAGGCATTATCCGAAGCCCTCTCAGCCGAGGAATTAACCATGCTACGCTCTGCAGTGGACAGGGACGACGTGATACTCGACAAGAGATCCAAGTCCACCTCTTTTAAACCAGCGGATGAAATAGTCAAATTCCAAGTCCACCCAACGGACCCTACAAAAACAGCCTCCATCGGGGCACAGTTAAACCCCATTGTGGACGCCGCACTATGAGAGTTCCTGTGCGAGAATTGGGACATATTCGCCTGGCATCCCTCAGACATGCCAGGAATCCCACGCAGGCTGGCCGAGCATAGCCTCAATATCCTAATGGGATTTAAGCCGGTCAAGCAAGCTCTCCGGCGTTTCTGCGAACCTAAGAGACAGGCCATGGGAGAGGAACTAGCCAAGTTATTGGAGGCCGGATTCATCAGAGAAATAAAACACCCGGACTGGCTAGCAAACCTGGTGATGGTACCAAAGAAGGACAAATCCTGGCGCCTTTGTGTCGATTTCAAAGACCTCAAGAAAGCTTGCCCAAAGGATCCCTTCCCCCTCCCACGCATCGATCAAATCATTGATGCTACTGCAGGACACGAGTCATTGTGTTTCCTCGACGCATACTCTGGTTACCACCAAATCAATATGGCGGAGTCCGACCAAGCCGCAACGGCATTCATCACACCATATGGTCCCTTCTATTTTAACACAATGCCTTTTGGGCTCAAAAACGCCGGTGCAACATATCAGCGCATGATTCAGACATGTCTGGAGAAACAAATCAGCAAAACAGTAGAGGCATACATAGACGATGTGGTCGTCAAAACCAAACACGTCGACTCTTTGATAGACGACTTGAGGCTCACATTCGACAACCTCCGAACATACGACATCAAGCTCAATCCAGAAAAATGCGTTTTCGGCGTACCAGCCGGAAAGCTCCTGGGTTTCAATTTCTCCAGTAGAGGTATTGAGGCTAATCCGGTCAAAACCCAAGCTTTGTCACAGTTGGCTACCCCAACAGACCTCAAGCAAATCCAGAAGTTAACTGGATGTGTAGCGGCTCTAAGCCGCTTTATCTCCTACTTAGGAGAAAATGCTTTACCCCTTTATCGCCTCCTTCGACGCACTGAACACTTCGAGTGGACGGCCGCGGCCACAGCCGGACTGGAAGAAATAAAGGCCATTTTGGCAACCAACCCAATCCTGGCCGCGCCAAACATCGGCGAACCAATGCTGTTGTACATAGCGGCAACTCATCAAGTTGTCAGCACAGTGCTCGTTGTCGAACGAGAAGCAGACGGACACAAATTCCTTCTTCAAAAGCCGGTATACTATGTATCCACTGTCCTCACTCCATGCAAATCACGGTACCCACATTATCAAAAGATAGCCTATGCGGTATTCATGGCATCCCGGAAGCTGCGGCACTACTTTCAAGAGTGTTTGATTACAGTAGCCTCAGAGGTGCCACTTAATGATATTATAAACAACCGCGACGCTACGGGCCGGACTGCCAAATGGGCCATTGAGCTCCTCCCGTTCGACATAACATACAAACCTCGACGAGCCATCAAGTCGCAAGTATTGGCCGACTTCATCGCCGAATGGACGGAGGCCGAACTCCCTAAAGAGTACGGCACATACTCCAATTGGATCATGCACTTCGACGGTTCTAAAATGCTGGCTGGTCTAGGGGCTGGCGTCATACTGACGTCCCCAACTGGAGATACCGTTCAGTACGTACTGCAAATGTTGTATACAGACTCCAACAATGCAGCAGAATACGAAGCTCTGTTGCATGGTCTTCGGATGGCAGTCTCCATGGGCATTCAACGCTTGGAGGTGCGTGGGGATTCAAACCTCGCAATATCCCAAATAAATGGAGATTTTGACGCCAAGGATCCGAAAATGGCGGCCTATCGAAACACCGTCCTAAAAATGTCAGCTCGGTTCGAGGGGCTCGAATTTCACCATGGGGCTCGGGAAAACAATCAGGCGGCGGATATCCTCGCCCACATCGGCACAAAACGCGATGCAGCCCCCCAACATATTTTTGGAAAGGCTGTTTAAACCATCCGTAGTATGGGAAGGGGACGCCGGTAACAATAGTCCGGACCTGGCCAAAATACGCGATACCGAAATCTCTGACACAATCGGAGGCCCCGCCACCGAAATAACACCTTCAGTCCACGAAATAATGGCCATTATTGCCCCATGGACTGAACCATTCCTGGCCTACCTAACTAGACAGGAACTTTCGGAGGACCAAAATGAGGCACGCTGCATAGTGCGGCGATCCAAGGCCTACAGGGTCCATGAGGGAGAATTGTACAAAAAAAGTACTACCGGAGTCCTTCAAAGGTGCATCTCCGAAGTGGAAGGGCGGAATCTTTTGGCAGAAATTCGCGCCGGACTCGGTGGTCATCACGCCGCAGCCCGGGCTCTTGTAAGCAGGGCCTTCCTATAGGATTCTATTGGCGAACGGCCCGAGCAGATGCACAGGACTTGGTCCAACGTTGCGCCGGTTGCCAGCTCTTTGCAAATCAAAGCCACATGCCGCCCACCGCCCTCCAAACAATCCCCATTACATGGCCCTTTGCGGTTTGGGGGCTTGACATGGTTGGACCCCTTAAAGGGGGAACCCACAAGAAAAAAATACTTATTGGTCATGGTGGATAAATTCACCAAATGGATAGAGGCCAAACCTGTTAAAACAGCCGAATCCGGACCAGTGATAGACTTCATATCCGGGGTTGTACACCATTACAGCGTCCCCCACAACATCATCACTGATAATGGCACGAACTTCATGGCCGACGAGGTAAAACTCTGGTGCAGCAAAATGGGCATCAAGCTCGATTATGCTTCAGTCTATCAACCACAAACCAACGGTCAAGTCGAGCATGCAAACGGTCTTATGATGAGCGGCATTAAACATATATTTTGCGCTCCTTAATGGAGTCTAACACGCACTGGGTAGAGGAGCTCGACTCCGTACTCTGGGGGCTGCGGACCACGCCGAATCGTAGTACCGGATATACACCCTTCTTTATGGTGTACGGCGCAGAGGCAGTCTTGCCCTGTGACATAATTCATGACTCACCTCGAGTGCGCATGTACGAAGAAAGAGAAGCCGAGCTCGATTGGCAGGACAGTCTGGACACCCTGGAAGAGGAGCACGACGTAGCCAAAGCCCGTTCCGCATTTTATCAGCAACAGGCTCGCAGATACCAAAGCAGAGAAGTACGGGCCAAAACTTATAACATTGGCGAACTAGTTCTACGCCTGCCAGATAAGAAAAAGAACAAACTCGAGCCCAAATGGGAAGATCCTTTCATTATTGACCAAGTTCTGACTGGTGGAGCGTACCGATTGCGGGTTGCGTCGACTAGTCGACTCGAGCCGAACCCATGGAACGCGGCCAGGCTCCAAAGATTCTACGCCTAGCACCGGACTCTATGTTAGTCCCCTCCATTTGTCCATTTTCTGCATATACATGATCTGTCTTGTTTCTCTTTCTTTCCTTCTTTTATTATTTCTCTAGGCCTTCAAGGGTCACCTTGTGCCTCGCTTGTACATTACAGATGCGCTAGCTGCACTCTTCATACCTGGGGGCTTCTTTCACAGAAGCTTAAATTATTTATCTAGGCCTCATGCCCAACACATGTGTTATACTTCCGCATGTGCCTTTTTTCACCATTATATGCATAGATATGACTTAAGTTTTGGCCAAGCTGGGTTGCCTGGCTCTTGTATTTATGCCCTACGTTCCCGTTAATTCGGCTAGGGCATAAGGGGAGCACCTCTGCGATTGTTACTGTCGGGTCAGTCGGATGTGTACCTCAGACTGGGTGAAGCCAAAAGCTAGCGTTCTTAAGGGAATATTCGGTCGGTGAACAAAAGATGATTTTTATTTATTGTCCATATCTGCCCCCAGATGTTTTTTCTGTGTTTCCTATCACAGTCTGAACATGCACTTTAGGGCATGCTTACCCAGGGAAAGCAACCCTTAACGGAACTATTCTCCCTAGAAGATGTTTCTTACTACCCATGTAATATAACATAACTAGTTGGGCACTTGTCTGATAAAGCACTAATGACCCCTACGCCTGGTCTCCACGCATACCCCGGTTTTATATACCTGAGCGAGTATTCGGATTCACTCCGGACTATTGGGCCCGGAGGTTGAAGCGAAAAGGTCCGCAACGACAAATGATCTACAATCCGGCTAGAAGGCATTATACATGTCACTTTAATTACATAATCATGCAGACTGACTAAACTCCTCCTCTATACCATCCAACAGGCGGTCTAGCTTACAATCCTGTTAGGAATACTTTGTGGCTAATTCTATTTGCACATAAACTAAGCTAACGGGGATCTCTTTTCCGTCAGGCCCCACAGGTCCGACCTCGGCCATGTGATTTGGGTCTGCCTTAGTATAACGCGTCTTCACCATGGCCCAGGCTTCTCTGGCACACTGTCGGCAGGCTGATATCTTCCATAATCGGAAGCGCCGCCGTGCTCTCTTCAGCTTCTCCGCAAGCTTTGCAACGCCTTCTCGCAGGGAGACGGACGGCCACAAGGCCTGGGCAACACCCTGCATCACCTACCGAACTTGTTCGTGCAGATGTGACAGCTTGGACAGAAGATCACCCGCAGACCCATGCATTTCCTCCGCGGGACGACCCGTCAGCATACCTACAGACATAACGCTGTTAGTCGACTTCTTAGCCGAACTCCTCTAATAGGATTTGTTGGGGGTTAGGTGCAACATATGCCAACGGATGGCTTATCATGGTGGGGGCGAGTAGAACGTCGCCGGTGCCTGGAAACGGGATGATGCGAAGACATGCACGCCGGCGAATCTTACCCAGCTTCGGGGCTCTCCGGGGAGATAATACCCCTACTGCTGCTCTGCGGGGTCTCCGCATGATCACTATAGTCAAGGATTTACACGGTTGCTCCTTGAGCTGTGTATGGTGGTAGGAGAGGGCAAGGCTAGCTCTCTCCCTCTATCTGGTGAGGTATAGAACTACTGGGATCCAACCCTTTGCATGGATGCCTTGGGGGGTTTATATAGGCCTACCCCCCCAGGGGTACAATGGTAATGTGACTGGGCGCGGGCCCAGCCGTCAGTGTCCCCGACCTTCGACTTCTCCGCCAACTGCTGGGGCCCACCGACTGGTCTGGTACGGAGTCGACAGGCCACGTCCGCGGCGGGCGGGTCTTGCCGGCTGCTGATTACAGTAGCCGTGCTCCTGATGATGCAAGCTTGGTCATGGGGTCGTGGCAACAGCCCCGCCGCCTGGCGGGCGATCATTGTGGCCACTCCCCATCTCTTCTTGATTAATGGCGCGTGGGCCCGGGGGAGGGCTCGGCCGACTCCCCCGGGCCGACTCCCGTTGGGTCCGACTGGCGGTGCCCCCGCCGTCTCCCGAGGTCTCGCTGGCTTGTGGGCCCTGCTGCCTCCAGGCCGTACAGACAAGCCGTCGTGGGCGCAGGACTAGGTACAGTGGTGCTGATGTCAGGGCCGGCTGGGCAATAGTGCCACGCCATGGGGAGATCTTCCCAAGTACGGCGCGCTGTAACCATGCCTGCCCCTTGGTAAGGGGCGGGGAGTGGGCTTCATTGTAGCCACGCCCCTGCCCTGTCCCTCTCGATGAGGTCATGGTTTGTTGGAGTCGCCGGCCGACTCCCCAAAGCCGGCTTCTCTGGAAGTCGTCCCTGGGACTCGGCCGTGAGCGGGCATTCGGCCGCCTTGCCGTAGACTCCCCACGAGGCGGCTCTTTGCCCTGTGGTCTTGAGGGGTGCAGCCTGCCCCGATGTCTTGAAAGGTCATGGGCCTCGGGTTGGCCTACCCGTGCCCCATTACTCCGATAGTAGTCCCCGTAGCTAGTAAGGCGCCGCGAACGATCGGCCGAGAAGCCTCAGCAGTTTCTCTTTCCGGGCGCAACTCATGGTCTTGATTGACTTCCGCCGGGCTGACTAGAAGAAGTCGGACTCGCCCAACTCAGACTTACTCAATTCTGACTTGCTCAGTAGCTCCAACGTCGCGGCAGGATTTCAAGTGTCATGCTAGCTAAGCTTCCAGGCCGCCGCCCGTTCCTGGCCTGTCACACAAGGGCACGTGGCCAGGCCGTCCTGCCATCCCACGCGCGCGACAGGACAGGCCCATAGGCGGGGCCCGCCACTACCGCGCCTCAGCGCCCGAGCGGATCCGCTGCGGCCCTGGCGGGCGGTTAGGATTCTCGTGAAGTTACTGCGCGCAGTAACTTTACGTGCATCGTGGGGGTCGTGGGGCTGCGGGCGCAGTAAATCCCCACGTCTGCCCCCTCGGCTTTGCAGCCCATAAGGCTATAAGTAGGGGGAAGAGGGGGGCACGCGCGCCCCTCCTCCCCACTACCCCTCGCTTCTTCCTCTTCGCAGCTCCTCGCTCTCCTACTCTCCTGCTCTTTTCTTCACCTTTCCGCACGCCCAAGCTCCGGCGAACGCCGCGGCGACAGCTTCGCGATGAGCTCTTCCTCCGCTGCCGCGCCTCCCCCAATGCGCTCCGGCACCTGGGACGGCTCCGAGGTCCACGAAGACCATATCGAGTTCCTCCGCCGGACCCGCCGGCTTCCCGGCGAGGATCGCGTGTAGGTGCGTCTCGCGCCGGAGGGGGAGATTTCCCCCGCCCCGTGGGAGGGCGAGCAGGTCATCTTCCACTCGCACTGCCTGCGCGGGCTGGGGCTTCCGGTGAGCAGCTTCTTCCGGTCGCTCATGGAGTTTTATGGACTCCAGCCGCACCACCTCACCCCAACACTGTGGTGCTGCAGTCCGCCTTCGTGGCTCTGTGCGAGGGCTTCCTTGGAGTCCTCCCCACCCTCGAGCTCTGGGGGGAGTTCTTCTTCTCCAAGCTCGGCACCCAGGCCGCGGGCGTGCCGGCTCAGTGCGGCGCCTTCATCGCCATGCGAAGGATAGGAGCCGACAACCACTTCCCCTCCATCTCGCTGCTGAAGTCGGTGAAGATGTGGCAGCGGTCCTACTTCTACGTCAGGAACGTCGCCACGAGGGGCGACTGGGTTAATCTGCCGGCTTTCGAAGCCGGCCCGCCGGCTGGCAGACTGCCCAACTGGTCATACCGGGCCAGGTCGCTGACGCCTGCGGGAGCCGGCGCCATCACGCGACTCCGAGTGCTGATGCAGTCGGAGGGTCTGACTGGCCCGGACCTGCTGGCCGCCTTCGTCTCGCGCCGAAATCTCCCACTCCATGGCCGCCCTCACCTGATATGCCAGATGAGCGGGGGCCGCGACCCGAATCGGATGTGCACCAAGGACATGCCTCACGAAGGGGTGGCCCTGATGGTGAACTACCTCTCGAACAGCAGGCTCCCGGAGAACTGGCGATTCGGCA
>NC_041388.1:597247186-597269498 GCF_002162155.2 Triticum dicoccoides
GATTGTCTTCTTCTTGCCGAGTCTTGTTTTAATCAGTCTGCTTTTTGGTTAGAATCCCCTTCTTCACCCACCAGCCGGCACCTCGGGGCCGGCCCGTGAGTTCGCCGCCGATCGGGCGGAGAGCGACGTCGACGACCCCGATCTGGGGGCGGCGGCTCTGGAAGACGACGCTGAGGGAGGAGGAGGAACAACCGGCGACTTCAGGCCCTCGGCGACCTTTGCCGACTGACCTGAAGACGACGCCGAGGGAGGAGTTGCCCCTCATCATCGGCCAGGAGCCAGCCAGCCGGGCGTGGGCTCTTCTGCCGCGTCGGGCGCTCCAGGCGGTGGGAAGAAACGACGGGCTGCGCCGACTTTGTTTGGCAGCCGGACGAAGAAGCCCAAGGGCTCGGCTGTGGCGACCCGGCGGGACGAGGCAGCCGCGAAGGCCATCCGCTTCCGTAAGGAGGTGAAGAAGCCGCCGTTGGTCTCCGCGTATGTATTCTGACTTCAAAGTTTATTCTTTCTGCGTGTTTTGTTTGAGTCTCTGCTCGCCCTTCTTTCTTCAGGGCTCCCCTCTCTCTTGAGCGGGTCGCCGCCGCCTTCGTCATGGGGTCAGCGGAGACGCCCGCCACCACTCGGCGGATAGACCCCGCTGCCGACCTCCGGGAGGCGACGGAGCAGAATGCACAGGAGAAGCGCAATGAAGAAGAAGCCCTCCGCCTGGAGAAGGCGGAGGCCGACAGGGCGGAGGCCTCCGCCAAGAAAAAACTAGCGGAGGCCGAAGCCGCCGCCGCGGTGAAGCAGCGGGCTGAGGAAGCCGCACGCCGCCAGGCGGCCTTGCTTGTTACCCCACTAAATTCTGCGCCGCCGCCGCCGGAGTTCACGGGGCAGACTGGAGGAGCCGGCGGGGAGAACCTCGTCGAGGAGAGGGAAGGCGGCGAGCCCTCTACTCCGGGTGCGAACGTTCCACCGCCGCCTGCGCCGCCGTCTAAAGGCGTGCGAGGCAAGCAGCCAGCGGACCCTCCGGTGCCGCAGACCGAGGAAGAGGCCGTGGCGAGGCTGCTCCTCCAGGTCGGCTCGCCAGCACACCATCGTCTGGAGAAGGCGACTTCGGCACCCCGCCCCCTGGAGGCCGGCACCGCCAGCTCCGCGGCTCCAGACGCCGAGGCGATGAGCGCTGCACCTGTTGGGTGGGTGCGGGGAGGCAGCACAGGGCCGCTGAACCGGGCACTCCTGGACGTCCAGGCGAAGCTCCGCGCTAAGGGCGACGCCCTCCAGAGCTGCACCAAGGCGTTCCTGGCGTCGCGGGCGGCCGTCCGGGTATGTCTTTTCTTTGGGCCTTTATTTTTCTTGTTCCTCTTTGTGGGGGCGCTCCAGCGCACCCACTGGGTGTAGTCCCCGAGTTTCGGGTCGGCTGCTGAGCAGGCTGTCCGGAACTCCAATTTGATGAACTTCTGGGTACTAACTTTGTCTGAAATGCTTGTTGCAGGACTACCACAACCTCCGCATCACCACCTTCAACCGTGATGTTGAAGAGTTGGGCAAGCGGACCGCTGACTTGGCGGAGAGCCGGAGTAAGTCCTCCTTCTTTTTCTCTTCTCTGCGGGGGCGCGCTAGCGCACCCGCGGGCTATAGTCCCCGAGATTCGGGCCGACTGCTGAGCAGTCGGGCCGGATCTCCCTGACGACCTACTTTATTGACGACTGCTTTCTTTCTTTCTTTCCTTCAGGGGCGAACGCTGCTCTTCAACAGCAGCTGAGCGAAGCCAACTCCGCCCTGCTCGCCAAAGGGGAGGAGTGCAGCAAGCTCGCCGCAGAGCACGATCTGCTGACCACTCAGTTGGCAGAGCAGAAGGGGCTGCTCACGAAGTCGTAGAGGGAGGCGGAGGAGACAGAGGCCGCCCTCCTGGTCGAGTTCACGAGCGAGCGCTCTTCCTGGTCTGACAAGGAGGCGATGCTGTCCTCCGGCTTCCACGAGATCGAAGACATCGTTGATGGTGAGTCTCTTTGTTTTCTTTCTTTGAGCCGCCGACCTAGGTCGTGCCGACTCCTGGTTTTTGACTCGCTTTTTGTTTCTTCGTGTCTTTTGCAGACTTCTTCCCTGGGCAGTCTCAGGCCGCTATCCAAGCCATCGAGGCCGATCGTGCAAGTCGGAGGGAGGAGGGCGCAGAGATCACCGCCGATGCCCCCCGAATTCTTGATGAGCACATCTTGAGTATCGAGGCTCGCCTCCGGTCGGCTCACCGGATGCTGCCCCGGCTTCAGCGCGTCGGCGCCCAGGCGATCTCCGCCCTTTGGCCGGATATGCAGGCTCCTGCACCCCCAGCCTGACGGCCAACTGGTTGGAGGTCGCGACTGGTCGCCTCGAGGCTTGGAAGGGCTCTTTGGCCCGGGCTGGAGCGCGCCAGGCCTTGGAGTTTATCAAGGCATGGTACCCGGGGCTGGATCTAGACCGGTTAGCCACGCTTCGCTCGGAGGCCCAGCCGGAGCTGGCGGCTGCGGAAGACGCCCTCGTCAAGCGTGCTGCAGCGATCGCCGAGTACACCGACACGAGCATCTTCGTCCCCGAGCGGTCTGAAGACGGCGAGGGGGTCCCGCCGGAGTGGTTTGGGATGAACCCAGACTATGGCGAAGACTCGGCAGAGGTGATCGGCTCCAACATCGAGGAGGAGGACGAGGCGGAGGGTGAGGGCGAGGCGGAGGCACCAGAAGACGAAGCAGACGGCTAGCCTCAGCCCGACTGTGCCTCCAGCAACGAGCCGCGTGCGACCGATCCGACTGCTGCTGGAGGCAATCAAGCCGAGACTAGTCGGCCGACCGCCCCGACGACTGACGCTGGCGCCTCCTCCGACCCCCAACTCCGTCTGCCGCCTTCTAAGCTGCCGCTGTGTCTTTTGCTTTATCTGCCTCAGTAGTCTTTTAAAGAACTTGTTAATTCGCACAATTCCACCCACGGGGTGTATTCAGAACCTCTGCTTGACAATTCCGCCAAGGGCCTGTGTTATATATATACGTCTATATTTTCTTGCTCATTGTTCTTTTTGGCTGTTTTCCTTTGCCGCTTTCTCCTAGTTGCCTGCCTTGCCAATCGGACAGCCACTCTGCAGACTATTGCTGGATCAAGTGCTAGGCTACTTTGGGAAAGCAAGCACTTAGCCGATTTCAAGATTGTTTGAGCAAGTTGGATAGAAAACGACAATCCGACTGTCCGAAAGTCAGTTTGCGAGAAGGGCTTGGAAGCCGTCTTGAGCTATGTTTTATGCTTTGGATCCTTAGCCATTTTTCATGCGAATGCCCATTCTACCTTACTGCTGCCCACCGTACAGTCGCTCTGCGAGCTGCGGCTTCTGGCAGGAGACGGCTTAGGCGTTTACACACTACTTGTCCGACTGCAGGAAGCATTTCATAGTGCAAGGCGGCAAGTCCCCGGGCCGACTTGTCGAGCCCGGTGCCAAGTGGCATGACAAAGATTAACATACTTGTAGGCATAATTTTTATCATACGGACAAAAGTGGGCAGTCCCCGAGCTCGTCCCGGGGGGGTCCGAAGTCTTGGTATTTTAATACAAAAGGTAGCGTGGTACATACTGCATCAACTGTAAAATCTTCGGAGAAGATTTGCGTTCCATGGCCGCTCTGTCTCCTTGCCGGAGTCATCCCTCTTGCATGCTCGGGGCTTTTGAGCGTCGATCAGGAAGTAGGAGTCGTTGCCTAGTACTTTGCTGATGATGAAAGGGCCTTCCCAAGGCGGTGACAGCTTGTGCTGGCCGGCTGTTCGCTGGATCAGCCGGAGTACAAGGTCGCCTTCTTGGAAAGATCTTGGCCTAACCTTCCTGTTGCGGTATCGGCGCAGGCTCTGCTGGTAGATGCTAGACCGGCTGAGTGCCAATAGCCGGCCCTCTTCCAGCAGATCGACGCCGTCTTGTCGTGCTTCTTCTGCTTCCTCCTTGGTGTACATGGTGACTCATGGGGAGTCGAACTCTATGTCCGTTGGGATGACGGCTTTGGCACCGTAGACGAGGAAGAAGGGCGTGAAGCCGGTTGACTTGTTTGGAGTCGTGCGCAGACTCCAGAGGACGGCTGGCAGCTCGTCGAGCCAGCAGCCAGCTGAGCACTCCAGAGGCTCGATCAACCGAGGCTTGATGCCGGATAGGATGAGGCCGTTTGCTCGCTCTACTTGACCGTTTGACTGCGGGTGGGCGACGGATTCTAGGTCCAGTCGGATGCCCTGTGTTGCGCAGAAATGGGCCAAGGCGCCTTTGGCAAAATTTGTGCCATTGTCGGTGATGATGCTGTGTGGTACGCCATACCGAATTGTGATATCGGTGATGAAGGTCACGGCAGTCGGACCATTCAGTTTCTTGATTGGCTTCACTTCCACCCACTTGGTGAACTTGTCCACTGCGACAAGTAGGTGAGTGAGACCGCCTCGTGCTGTTTTGAATGGTCCCACCATGTCTAGACCCCAAACTGCGAAAGGCCAAGCGATGAGGATGGTCTTGAGCGCGGAAGCCGGTTGGTTCGGCTTGGAGCTAAACTTCTGGCACCCTTTACATTTTTGGACCAACTCCTTGGCCTCTTCCAAGGCAGTCGGCCAAAAGAAACCGTGCCGAAAAGATTTGGCGACGAATGCTCTTGAAGCCGCATGGTGGCCACATTCGCCTTGATGGACGTCTTTGAGGATTGCCTGGCCTTGCTCTGGCTCTACGCAACGCTGGTAGACACCAGCGACGCTGCGCCTGACCAGCTCTCTGTTGATTATGGTATAGGCTGCTGCCCGGCATTGTACTTGCTGAGCTGAGGTCTCATCAGTTGGTAGCTCTTTGTTCATCAGAAATTTGAGGATGGGCTGGGCCCATGAGGGTGCTGCTATTTCGTCGACTATCAGAACTGCGACTTGGACGAGGGCGGCTGGGCTGGGAGGCGGCGGGCTGGAGTCAACAACCACTTGTTAGGCTGATGAAGTCCCTAGGCCGACTGGCTCGGTCCTTGGGCCGAGCTCTGGAATCTCCAAGTTTGTTACCGCAGTCCCCGGGCCGGGCTCGACCGTGGCAGCTTTGGAGTCGTCCGCCAAAGTCCCCGTTCCGACTGCCGGAACTCTGGAGTTGGGTCCGCCGTCTTCGGGAGGATCCGGCACAAAGATGGAGTCTGATTCTGGTGAAGGCTTGACAGACGGCTTGAGGAGGCGTTGAAGGGCGACGCCAGATGGTATTGCTTGGCGGGTAGAGCCGATTCGTGCCAAGGCGTCTGCTTGGTCGTTGTCGTTTCTTGGCACATGGAGGAACTCGCACCCTTCGAAATACCCGCTGAGTTGCTGCACGAGGAAATGGTAGCTCGTCATGTTTGCGTCTTTGGTGTCCCAGTCGCCAGACGACTGCTGGACCACTAAGTCCGAGTCGCCATAACACAAGATTCGGCGGATGCCAAGTTCTTTGGCAAGCTGGAGCCCGTGAATGAGCGCCTCGTACTCGGCCACGTTGTTGGAGGCGGCAAAATGGATTTGCAGTGCATATTTGAGGTTGTCGCCTTTGGGAGAGGTGAGGACGATGCCGGCTCCCAAGCCGGTGCGCATCTTGGAGCCGTCGAAGTGCATCCGCCAATGGGTGGAGTCGGGTGCTGGAGGCAGGTACTGGGTCTTGGCCCAGTCGACGAGGAAGTCGGCCAGTGCTTGTGATTTGATAGCGGTGCGGGGCTGGTAGTAGATGGTGTAAGGAGCCAGCTCTATGGCCCACTTGGCCACTCGACCGGAGGCATCACGGCTGCCGATGATCTCGGCAAGTGGAGCCATGCAGACCACCGTGATTGGATGTTCTTGAAAGTAAGGCTTCATTTTCTTGGCAGCAAAGTGCACGCCATAGCACATCTTCTGGTAGTGGGGGTAGTTCTGCTTGGAGGTCGACAGTACCTCGCTCAGGTAATATACTGGTCTCTGGACAGGTAGCGCCTTGCCTTCCTCCTTGCGCTCTACTACAATGACTATGCTGACTACTCGGCTGGTGGCGGCGATGTACAGGAGCATAGGTTCCTTGGGAGTCGGAGCCGCCAGGACGGGTGGAGTAGCCAGCATCTTCTTCAACTGGTGGAAAGCTTCGTCCGCCTTATGGTTCCACTCGAAAAAAGTGGTCTTCTTCATGAGTTGGTATAAGGGGAGAGCTTTCTCGCCCAGCCGACTAATGAATCGGCTGATGGACGCCAAGCAGCCGGTGAACTTCTGCACATCCAGCAGTCGGCTAGGTACCTCCATTCTCTTGATGGCTTTGATTTTTACTGGATTGCATTCTATGCCGCGCTTAGAGACCAGGAAACCTAGCAGCTGGCCGGCTGGTACTCCGAAGACGCACTTCTCAGGGTTCAGCTTGATCTGGAATCGGCGCAGGTTCTCAAAGGTCTCCTTGAGGTCTTCCAGCAATGTTCCTCGCTTTTCTGTCTTCACCATTACGTCGTCCACATAAACGTGGGCGTTCCTACCGAGCTGCCTGAGGAGGCACTTCTGCATGCAAAGCTGAAAGGTGGCGCCGGCATTCCTCAGGCCGAACGTCATGGTGAGGTAGCAGAATGCTCCAAACAGTGTGATGAAGGTGGTCTTCAATCTATCAGCTGGGTTCAGCTTGATCTGGTGATATCCTGAGTACGCATCCAAGAAACTCAACAGCTCACATCTGGCTGTGGAGTCTATCACCTGATCAATTCTCGGCAGAGCAAACAGGTCCTTGGGGCAGGCCTTGTTGAGGCTCGTGTAGTCAATACACATTCGCCATTGCTTGTTTTCTTTAGCACCAGGACCGGATTTGCCAGCCACTCCGGGAAGAAAACTTCCATAATGAAGCCGGCTGCTAGGAGTCGGGCTATCTCTTCTCCGACAACTCTTCTCTTCTCTTCTGATATGCGGCGCAGGGGCTGCCTGACCGGCTTTGCATCAGATCGGACGTGTAACTTGTGCTCGGCGAATTCCGTCGGCACACCTGGCATGTCTTTGGGAGACCACGCGAAGATGTCCCGATTCTCACGGAGGAAATCGACGAGCTCGCCTTCCTATTTACTGTCGAGGTTTGCACCTACGACGGCGTACCTCTCTGGGTGCTCCGGATCCAAGGGTATCTTCTTTGTCTCTTTGGCCGGCTTGAACGAACCTTCGGCTTCCGACTCCTTCGGGTTGGGCGATATCTCCGGCTGCTTGCCGGCCATCGCCACAGCTCGCTCAAGGAGTCGATTCTCGGCCGCAATCACCAGGGACTAGGCCAGCCGACTGCTCTCGGCCGCGCAAGCGGACGACTTCCGGTAGTCGCCGGCCACAGTCAGAATTCCCCTGGAACTGGGCATCTTCATCTTAAGGTAGGCGTAGTGGGGGACCGCCATGAACTTGGCCAAGGCGGGCCGGCCAAGTAGCGCATGGTACGGGCTCTCGAGGTCCACCACCTCAAACCAAACAGACTCTCTTTGGAAGTGCTCTTTGTCCCCAAAGAGGACGTCAATCAGGATCTTGCCGATAGGTGAACAGGAAAGCCCAGGAACAATGCCGGCTGTTCTGAAGCTGTCTCTGCTTGATTCCTAACTTCTCCATGGTGTCCTTGTACAGGATGTTGATGCTGCTGCCCCCATCTATCAGAACTCGCGAAAAATGCACGGCCCATTTGTCCGTGGCAAAGGTGGCATCCAAGACCAAGGCGTAGGAGCCCGGACTCGGCATCACTTCTGGGTGGTCAGCCCTGCTCCAGCTGATGGGCCTCTCTCACCAGTGCATGAACTCTGGCGTCTCTGAGGCTACCGCGTTCACCTGTTGTCGCTGCAGCCGCCTGCTGCATTGATCGTCAGCCACACTGGTGAACACCACATAGGCTCCATGCTCTTTAGGGTACTCGTCTTGTACTGCGCCGACTGGCCTGACTACCGGCTGCTGGGGCGGAGGCGGAGGCGGCTGCCCAGCAGGCGGGGGTGGCAGGAGGCCGTCTCCCTTGGCGATCCTGGTGAGCTAGTGGCACTTCCGGGTGGTGTGATTTGATGGCTTCGCGCCGCTGTGGAACTTGCAAGGTCCATCCAAGGTCTGCTCATAGGAGAAGGCCGGCAACCAGTTCGGCTTGCCGCCTTTTTGTCGCTTGGGCGGAGGCTGCTCTTCTGGCTGCTGGGCTTCGACGGTCGCGACCTGCCGGCTGCTGGAAGCCGGCTGCGGGGCCTTGCGCTTGTGGTCGCCCTGCTGTTGTCTCCGGCCGGCATCCACTGCCGGAGTTCTTGGAGCCTGAAGGGCTACCTTGCCAGTCGTGCTGATTTGAATTTCCGTCTTCATGGAGGAGTCGGCCATAGCGTACTTGTCCGCTATGATCAGCAACTCATCAAGGGTTTCTGGCTCGTCGTAGAGGAGCTTGTGCTTGAGGAGGGTGCCTTCTCAGCACCCGGCTGTAAAGTACTTGATGGCCTGCACCTCGTGCATGCCCTCGCAGGAGTTCCGGAGCTCAGCCCAACGCGTGAGGTAGTCACGAGTCGACTCATCAGGACCTTGCACTCATAGGGAGAGCTGGCGAGGCTTGGGAGGACACTTGTACGTGCTGGTGAAGTTGCGAACGAACGCTTCGGTGAAGTCGACCCAGCTGTTGATGCTGCGGGGCTTTAGGCTGTTCAGCCATGTTCGGGCCGTGCCCTGAAGCATGAGCGGAACGTACTTTACGGCGACACGCTTGTTGCCGTTTGCTATGCTGACAACCGTAGAGTAGTCAACTAGCCAGTCTTCCGGCTTCACAGAGCCGGTATACTTGGGCGTGTCTCTTGGGAGTGTGAACCCTCTGGGAAAGGGCTCGTCCCGAATGCGGGGCCCGAAACAAGGCGGACCCAGCTCGTCTTCTTCTTCCAGCGCCAGGGACCGGTGAAGTCGGTCGATTCGGTGGCGGCCGTCGTTCTCCCCGACTCCCTCTCGGCGGCAAGGCGGTCACCGAGAGTCGGATGGTCAACAGGCGGCGGGGAGACTCGCCTCTCCTTGCGGGGAGGGGGAGGCGGACAGTCGTCCCGTCGTTCCACTGCTCTCGGGCGGCCGTCTTGGTCGCGCTCTATGGTAATCCGAGTCTGATTGTGGCTGACAGCCGGCTCCTTGTCCTTCCTTCCTCGGGTACCGCCAGTCGGCGTCCGAGACATCGCTCCTTGATCTCGGTGCGGGTCGTCATTTGGCCGCTGCGGTGCCTCCGTGCGGCAGCCGGCCTCGTTCTGCGCGGCGGCCGTGTCGAGGAGCCGCTGGACTCGCTCCATCATGAGGCGGCGCTCTTGGCCCTCGAAATTGTCCAGCTCATCCGCCGCTACCTAGGCGGCTCGGATGTTCTCCGCTGGCGTGGCATACACGGGGCGGCTAGCCCCGAACAGGCTGGCGATGGCTACGCCGTGCTGCTGAACCGCGCCAAGGCGGCTGGGCCCTGCCGGAGCCGGCGAGCCGCCAACAGCGTGATCCATCTCCCGCTAGTAAGCTTCTGACAAGTGTCTCATGCTGGCTAGCTTCTTCGCGCCTTCAACAAGCTGAAGGCGGCGCGCTTCTAGCGTCTCTGCGTCAGCATCTTCTGGAATGGGCGCAGCTAGGTCTTGTAGCGTCGCGCCGAGTGAGTCGGGCGCCCTTGCACCAGGGAACTCGTCATGACTGATGACCAGCACCTCAGTGACGGTGCTCCCATCGCTCTCCGTGTGGGGGAGAGGTTCGTCGTAGACCACCACGTTGGAGGGGAAAGCGTCGACTGACACGGTGTCGGAGTCGACTAGCATTGGGTCGGTGGAGCCTACGGACTCCAAGTCTACGGCAGGCTTGCCGGAAACGTGGAGTAGATCGAGGAGGCTCGCGAGGAGGTTTTCGGGGCCGCCTACGCCTGCGTGGGATGCAGGTTCATCGGAGAGGTGGACCTCGCTGACAAGTTTGGCCAAGGAGCTGGCTGCGCAGGCGATCTCCATGCCGCGCAGCGCGTCGACGCAAACTTCGTTTGGCGTGCCTGGCTGGCTGCGCTCGCCAGGGAGGAAAAGGGTTCCCGTCCAGAACAGATCTCCGGACGGCGGTGCACCATGCCCCACGGTGGGCGCCAAATGTCGGGGGTTAGGTGCGACATATGCAAACGGATGGCTTATCATGGCGGGGGCGAGTAGAACGTCGCCGGTGCCTGGAAACAGGATGAGGCAAAGACATGCACGCCGGCGAATCTTACCCAGCTCCGGGGCTCTCCGGGGAGATAATACCCCTACTGCTGCTCTGCGGGGTCTCCGCATGATCACTATAGTCAAGGATTTACACGGTTGCTCCTTGAGCTGTGTATGGTGGTAGGAGAGGGCAAGGCTAGCTCTCTCCCTCTATCTGGTGAGGTATAGAACTACTAGGATCCAACCCTTTGCATGGGTGCCCTGGGGGGTTTATATAGGCCTACCCCAGGGGTACAATGGTAATGTGACTAGGCGCGGGCCCAGCCGTCAGTGTCTCCGACCTCCGACTTCTCCGCCGACTGCTGGGGCCCGTCGACTGGTGGGCCCCGCCGACTGGTCTGGTACGGAGCCGACAGGCCGCGTCCACGGCGGGCGGGTCTTGCCGGCTGCTGATTACTGTAGCCGTGCTCCTGATGATGCAAGCTTGGTCATGGGGTCATGGCAACAGCCCCGCCACCTGGCGGGCGATCACTTTGGCCACTCCCCATCTCTTCTTGATTAATGGCGCGTGGGCCCGGGGAAGGGCTCGGCCGACTCCCCCAGGCCGACTCCCGTTGGGTCCGACTGGCGGTGCCCCCGCCGTCTCCCAAGGTCTCGCTGGCTGGTGGGCCTTGCTGCCTCCAGGCCATACAGACAAGCCGTTGTGGGCGCAGGATTAGGTACAGTGGTGCTGATGTCAGGGCCGGCTGGGCAACAATGCCACGCCGCGGGGAGATCTTCCCAAGTACGGCGCACTGTAGCCATGCCTGCCCTTGGTAAGGGGCGGGGAGTGGGCTTCATTGTAGCCACGCCCCTGCCCCGTCCCTCTCGATGAGGTCACGGTTTGTTGGAGTCGCCGGCCGACTCCCCAAAGCCGGCTTCTCTGGAAGTCGTCCCTGGGACTCGGCCGTGAGCAGGCAGTCGGCCGCCTTGCCGTAGACTCCCCAGGAGGCGGCTCTTCGCCCTGTGGTCTTGAGGGGCGCAGCTTGCCCTGATGTCTTGAAAGGTCGTGGGCCTAGGGTTGGCCTACCCGTGGCCCATTACTCCGACATGATTCGTTCAAGCACTTACTTAAAATGCTGCACCGAAGCCGCTTATTCTCCTTCTCGGAGTCTGCAAGCTGGCCCCGAACGTCTTTTAGTTCAACGCTCAGCTTAACATTGGCATCTTGGAGATTGTTTTTCCCCCGCCTAACCTCAATCAGCACGCGTTTGCCAGCTTCTAGCTGTCGTATAACATGCTGGTCCTTCGGATTCTCCCCGGATTCATCTGCAACATCTGTTGTTAGAACCGCAGCTATGTCGCACACTATATGGTAACCATCACTCTTTAAAGTAAATGTTACCAGCGGGAGGCTTTTTCTGTTCCTGCAATGCGGCAAGAGCGGCCCGCAGTTGGGCCTTGCATTCCTCCAGCTCCTGGGACAGCCTAGTATTCTTCTCTGTAAGAACCTGCACATTAAAGATGATCCTTAAATCACTTATGCTAACTGTTTCAAGTCTCAGGGGCTACTGATACATATAAATTGCCAGATTTACTCACCCGTGCATCCTTTACATACTGATCCGTCGCTCTGGCTAGACCATCTTGAGCAGCACGGAGGTACGCCTCTCCAGAATTAAAGGCGTCGAACGCCTCTGGTGAGAAACAAGCGTCGCGGAGTACGGCCCGGCGGCGCCTATGATTCATGGCGCTTTCCACTTCTAAGTTTGTAGTGGATAATCTATCTGCATCCCCTGTAGGGGGATTATCCGGCGCCTCGCCCATATCGGCTTCCGCCTCCATGTCCGGTCCTGGCACCCGACTGGTGGAAGCTTGATTGGCAGCATCGTCGGACATATTCCGGCGAGCGTTTTTTCTATTAAAGAAACGTGGGCATCATTACATTTTGAGAAAGACGACAACCACGGAGCGGGGTTTTTCCTATAACTTTGCGCCGGCGTCTCCGTCCTGACCGCCTTCCTTTTTGGCCTACCCGGCCTCTGTGCCTCTTGTTGGCGCATTGCTGCGGGTTCGGCAGAGCGTCCCAAATGCCTTCCCTGTAAAAGATGCCATGTGTATATGGTGGGTGAAGTGCCTAAAAGGGGATCCTAGTTTTGGAGTTGGGACTTTTTGATTTTTCTTACCTGCGATGCAGGGAGCAGTCCAGGATAGTCGGCCGTAATGGCCACCAGGGCATCGTCGCAGCTTAACTGATAGAACTACCGGTCTATCAGTTCCACGGAGATAACCAGATCTTCTTCAAGTCTGGAGTCAAGGGCCCAGCCAGGGTCCTCTAGTTGTGGAGAAGGGCTCCTAACCTCCTTTATGGCTTTTCGCAGTTCCTGCCGCAAAGTGGCAAGGTGAATACTTATGACTAAGAATGCGGGAAAAATGGGAGCAGGGAGATATAACTTACCCAGCTTGGAGGATTGTACATGGAGAATCCATCCCGTGGCTTGAGAGGAGCATTGTTGAACTCAGGAAGACCCCGCCGAACAGGGTCCGGAAGGGGGACGTCCTCCATATAAAACCATTCTGAAGGCCAGTCTTCGGACGGCTTCTTTGGGGTACCAGACAGGTATCCGGTATCGGCGATGCGCCATATTTCGGCTCCGCCCACTTGATAAAGTGATTCCCTCTGTGTGCGAGGGACAAGGTAGAATAGCCTTTTCCACAGCTCGAAGTGAGCCTCGCAGCCCAGGAACAACTCGCAGAGAGCAACATAGCCGGCGATATGTAGAATGGAGGCAGGGGTGAGATTGTGTAATTGGAGGCCGTAGAACTCCAGGAGCCCGCGGAGGAACGAATGAATTGGAAATACGAGTCCCCTTAGTAAATAAGGAACAAGGCAGACCCGTTCCCCCATGGAGGGACAAGGAAGGCTCTCCGCTTGCACCCCGCCATTGTAGGTGGCGAGCCCGGCTCGAACGGGCACCATATACGCCGGAGGGAGAAATCCCTTAGACTGCAGCTCGACTAATCGACTGTTCGGGACTGAACACCTCTCCCAATCACCGGGCTTAGGGCTACGGGGGCGGGAGGAGGAGCTGCGCAGGTCGGTCATGCTAGAATGGATCTTTCTGAAGCACGCTCTGATGAATTCTCACCGGGGGAGGATGATATGGATCGGATCTAAGAATCCACATCCCTTTAATAGACACTTTATTTATCTGGCTGGGGGCGAATGTAAAAACGCCCTGGCGCCTCATATTCATTCGACGTGTGGGAGATAGCCCTTATTGGGCATAGAAGCCAAGAGGTTAAACATTTATGGAGCCGGACACTGCTTACGAACACTTGAAAATTGGAGAAGAACCCGCCTTGCAATGCCGAAGACAACACTGCGTGCCGGACTCATCGCCATTGAAGCCTGGTTTGGGGGCTACTGAGGGAATCCTAGATTAGGGGGTCTCCGGACAGCCGGATTATATCCTTTGGCCGGACTGCTGGACTATGAAGATACAAGATTGAAGACTTCGTCTCGTGTCCGGATGGGACTCTACTTGGCATGGAAGGCAAGCTAGGCAATACGGATATGTATATCTCCTCCTTTGTAACCGACCTTGTGTAACCCTAGCCCTCTCTGGTGTCTATATAAACTGGAGGGTTTTAGTCCGTAGGACAACATACAATCATACCATAGGCTAGCTTCTAGGGTTTAGCCTCTCTGATCTCGTGGTAGATCCACTCTTGTACTACCCATATCATCAATGTTAATCAAGCAGGACGTAGGGTTTTACCTCCATCAAGAGGGCCCGAACCTGGGTAAAACAGCGTGTTCCCTGCCTCCTGTTACCATCCGCCTTAGACGCACAGTTCGGGACCCCCTACCCGAGATCCGCCGGTTTTGACACCGACAGTGACCGACACGTGGCATCCACCATAACGGAACGTCGTTAAGCTATCGGGTCGGGTTTTGGATCCGATAACCCGTTAACAGCCCCAACCAATGGGGATTTTCCACATGTAAAATCATCATTGGCTAGAGGAAACATGTGTCGGCTCATCGTCAGGACATATGTCATCCACTCACTGGACAGAAGGCGCCTATGATACGTCGACACATGGCACGACCCAACAAGTTTAAATGGGCTGGCCCAACTAAAGGCCCACAAGATTTTGCGGACCATAATGGGCCGGCCCAGCTAAAGGCCCACGAGATTTTGTGGACCATAATGGGCTGGCCCAGCTAAAGGCCCACAAGATTTTGTGGGCCATAATGGGCCGACCCAGGTAAAGGCCCACAAGATTTTTGTGTGCCGTAATGGGCCGGCCCAGGTAAAGGCCCACAAGATTCTTGCGGATCATAATGGGCCGGCCCAGCTAAAGGCCCACGAGATTTCGCCGACATTTATGGGCCGACCCAGCTGTAGGCCCACAAGATTTTGAGGACCCTAGTAGGTCGGCCCATTAACTGCCTGCCATGTTTTGGGCCAAATGCCGGCCCATATTTGATCCGGTCCATTATTGGCCTGCCACGCTCCGGGCCTAATAGTGGCCCATATGAGATCCGGCCCGTTAAAGGCCTACCATGTTCTGGGCCAAATTACGGCCCAGATCAGGTCCGGCCCTTTAAGAGGCTTTGGGATCAATTATGGCCCATATCAGATTCGGCCCGTGAACTGGACACTATGCTTTTGGGCCCACTTGCTAAAGGCCCACTTAGTAATTCAGCCTGATATTAGTTTTGCCCTGTTAAGGGCCCGTTTAACATTTCGGCCCTATATTAATTTTAGCCTGTTAAAAGCCCGTCATATAGTTGGGCCTAACTACGACCCGGTTTGCATCCGGCCTGCTCGCAGTCGATATCTGATTGGTCCAAACAAGGACCGAGACAATTTTTTGGCGAGTTAAAAGCCTATGATTTGATTCGCACAATCATGGACCGGGGTTCATTTCAGGCTGCTGCCGGCCCGTGAGCTATTCGGCACGTTTCAGGCCCAACCTACATCGTGATTGCATGGCCGCTCGATTATGTACCGTAATTTTACGGTTTGGCCGGTTTACTGCGAAGACAGGATATATATATATATATATAGTAAAATAACTGCATCATCATGAATAAGAAAAAACCTAGACTATACAATAAAGAAATTACGGCATATTACATCCACTCGGCATCAAAGTTCTCCACTATGATAATAAAGCACAAGCAGACAGCAGATTACATACACTGGGCATCAAAGATCGCCACCAGTGCAAATAAACACGCCGACAAAATAATATACAAAACTGACAACACTTCAATATAGTTCAGGAAAGGTTAGCCCTGCTGGGGAGCTTCAGCGCAAGCAGCTGAGCAAGATGATGAGACTGCGCTTGTTCAACACTTATATCTTCCTCACTCTAAAAGATAAACAAGCAGACAGATGACAGGTTTTGCACATAAAAGTATCAGTGCTGACAATTCATCACATTTCTTACTGATGAATAAAGTGACACACTTTAAATTTGCATTAACACAATATGGTATTGTTCAGGTCAAGACATGGCAGGAAATGACATTGTGAAGGAGTTGGCAGCTTCACGACACCACTGGATTACAAATCAAGAACTCATAAGTATCAATGGTTAGTGTGTTATCAATTTATACCATTTCAGATTGGCAAATAAAGAGATGGTTTAAATAATAGTAGAATGATATGACATTGTTCATAGTTAAGACATTGCAGAATATGACATTGTGCTGTAGTGGGTAGGTTCACCGCGCCACTGGATTACGGATGAAGAACAGAAGCATACATGCAGTGCAAAAGAAGATCACTTGCTCTGTATAGTTTAATTTACATGGTATGAAGAAGGAACTTGGTTGTACAACTGAAAACTTAAATTGAGAAAGGACAAACTTTTGTTTATGAACTACATATAATAAACTTTAAACAAGCAATTTGATGCAAACACAAAAAAAACAGCTGTTGCAGTCATGCTTAACCAAATATATACAACAAAGTTTGAAGGCTTGAGATGGACAAACTTACATTATTGGTGAAGACATGCTCTATAAAGGCCTTGTCCATGCTGATGGGGGGCAATTCAAGAAGTTTACCACGGAATCTTCTTCAAAAGCATTGCCTTTATTCTACATTTTGTTAAGAGTAAATATAGATGTGATAATATACGAAAAAATGGAGAATATTTAAGATAAGATGAAGAGTGATGCTACATAACCAAGTAGCTATAAATGTAAGTGCAGCGATACAGGCAAAAGGTACAACCAAGAGCAATGCACATCTAAACTTCTTCAGTACCAACCTTATGGTAAGAGTAAATATAGATCTGATGTGTAGAAAATGGAGGGCAAAGGAAAATAAGCTGCAGAGTGATGGTACATGAACAACTACCTGTCATTATAAGTACACTGATAAAGGACAACATGTACTTACAAGAACAATGCAGAGCTAAAAAAACATTGGCATTGGATATATTATACACTAATGTAACCATTCATACAGATCAGATAATTTGGGGCGAACAATTGATAAGCAAGCTATCATGCATACTGCTGTCACATAATGAACCAGGTATGTATGCAAGTACAATGATACAGGACAATAGGTACTAACAAGAGCAAAGCAGCGGGCATCATATTTGCGATATCCCGCCGTTCTTGTCAAACCGGAATTCTTCTTCGAGCAAATTTCCTGCAAAAAAGATCCGTAAGGCACATGCGGAAAAGTAGAAGTTCAAATTGTCATGTGATTTCATAGACAGTACCTCATCCTGGGAACGAGACCAGTGCATAACAAGGTTTTTCCATTCAATGTCTTCTAAATTTAGGATAGGAGACTTCACCGGAAATTCGTTTATAGACTTGCCATCAAAGTGTGATTTCCTCAGGTAACACCGATACTGCTGCAATGCTTCCTTGAAAAGCACAAGCAAGCTTTCCTCATCATGACTATCCAGATTGACCCTCGCCTAGTTACAACAATGTAATGTAAATCATTGATGTGTTCAATCAGCAGAAAACAGGAAAATAATAACCATGAATAATAGCACTTATACGTAAGTTGGACAGGAAGATGTGAAAATGGTGTTTGTCTTCACAATAATCTTCCCATGATGGGCATATATGCACATAGTCCCTAACAACATTGAAAGCATTGTCTTTTAAACTGGGAATAAATGGAATGGGGTTCCAATCTGCAGGAATTAGCCGTCTCTACAGTTGGGATAGGTCTTCGGCCGGTGGACTTGCTGTACTTTTTGCTGGAATGGGATTTTTCTGTGGTACAGCTGGTGCTATGGCAAATGAAATCGGTATACCTTTTCCTGGAGTGCAGGTCCTATGTGGTGGGGCTAGTGGTGTGGCCAGTGAAGTATGGGTATAGTCTGCTGGAGTCGGTCCTACATTTTGTGTCACTGGTTGTACAGCCAATATAAGTGGGGTGATGTATGATTTCTCCGGCACCACCACGTTTTTCAAGGACTTTGCTGGTGCTCCTTCAGGTTCGGCAATCACCCTCTTCCTTTTTGATGTCTGATGCATAAGAACAACATTTGAGTGGAAAAACATGGTATGATGACATATGGAATATGTATTGATAATGGATGGGCATGGCATCTCGACATATATGATGAGTAAACTAAGCAGATGGCGGTGCAACAAAGTAGAAGAAATGCAAGACAACATATGCAAGATACGCGCAATCAATAAAACCTTGCCATATTAGAATAGGCACCTTGATGGGTGAACAGGACAGGCCATCTGCCTTTGACTCCTCGAGGTTAGAATAGTCATTAGGATGATATTCAGAACAAGAATCAACAGGCGGGGAGCGTACGAGTTTCATTGCTTCCAGAATGGCACTCGATGCCTTGCTGCCAATTTTGTAAGTCATGCAGTGTTCCACAATATTCTTCTGGTGCGTGGATTCTGGTATTCACTGTAATTGCGTATAATATCTGAGAACCATGAAAACATAAATAGTTGTGAGATTATCTTTGTAATGCAGATGATATTCTAATATAGGGGCGCCCCTGTAAACACTTGTGTGCTATCACTTGATTCTGATGAGAGAGCTCATGTGTGTTGTAATATGGTGCGTGCATTTATATAATCTGGCACAAGTACACAAAAAATAGGCTCCAGAAGTAAGGATAGCTGGTAGATGATAGGTTCATAATATACTGTATAGAGAGTTTATTGCCAAACCATGATAACAAGAGCACACAGCAACTAGGAAGATCATAGGGGCCGTTTGGTTTTAGGACTAGCATTGCCACACTTTGCCACACATTTTTGCCAAACTTGACTAAGGTTAGTTCATCAAAATGAGAGCCACAAGTTGGCAAGCCTAAGGGAATCTTGCCACACTTTTTGTGTGTATGCCATGTGGGGTCCAAGTGTGGCTTGCCTAAGATGTGGCTTGAACCAAACACTCACCTAAGTTGGTCAAACTTGCCTAACCTTAGGTGTGGCAATCTTTGGCAAAGTTAGTCACAAACCAAACAGCCCCATAGTGTACATAACATGGGTACACCATAACCAGGATATATAAATCGGGAAAGTGGAACTGGCTGGAAATTACGGTGTTGTATTGCCGCTAGTAATTGAAAGCCTATCGATCACGTACAGGCCAGCTCTATCAGCTGTTGACTGCAGATGTCCCTGCTCCCCTTCCTGATAAGGAACATACTATGCTTCCCATACAGAACACCGCACGGGCCGCCGACCGAACCACCGGCCCCACCGCCTGTGTTCCTCCGCCACCCCCACCCCGCCCCACCCGCGTCGAGTTTTCTTTGTTCGACGAGGCCCCACCACCGCCCCCACAACCACCATCCCCACCCAAGCCCCTTCGATCGCACCGGTGAACTCCGGCGAGCTCTGAAAAATCGACTGACCCAATTTTGAAATTTAGTCTATAGTGATTTAACTAGTGTGAAATATAAAAGGGGAAACCATAAGCATTGCGAGTATGGTGTTGAGCATGCCATGGAGGATCTGAAGGTGCAAACCAGACAAAGGCAACTTCGCAACCAAGACAAGAAATCAGAGTAAAGCAGTGGCGATCTATTTTCTTGCTGCGATAAATAAGTTGAGCAGATACGAAAGAGTACCGCCTCTGGTGCGGCGCCGTGTATGCATCTGCTGAGAATTTGATGGTGCTACGACAGCGATGGCTGTCGGCGTCGTGGAAGCAGATGTAGGAGGGTAGACGGTGGCGGCGGGGCATGGTGGACGAGATGGTCATAGAAGCGGCGCCGGCAAGGTGGACGACGGCGGGGATGAAGCGAGAGGACGGGATGCAAGGATCCTGGTCCGAAGCCGTGGATGAGAGAGGTAGATCTCTTGTAATGGACGGCGGCGTCGGGGTATCAGCTCCGGCATGGTGGAGGAGGACGGCGGTGGATGGGGTGGCGAACGACGGCGGACGGAGGATGGTGGGGTGGAGAGGGTGTTTTGGCGCCCACGGAGTACAAATGGGGAAAAGGGAGGTAGAGAGGAAGGGGGGAACCATGTATTCAGGGCGCGCTTGTCTCAAATGCGAGGAAATTTACAAACTTAGCCCCCTTTGCAAATTTCTACTACATCATAGCAACACTAGTCAGTTGGGGATAGGACGATAATCTCGCATACACCGAAATTTGCCGATGAGAGTTTGTTTTTGGCGCCCACCATGTATGAATATGAATCGGGGAGGGAGTCGATTTCGGCCGAGGAAACACTGTGTTTTGGCGCCCACCGTGTATGAATCCGGGTGAGAGGCGGTTACGTCACGTTTGGGTGAAATTACAAACCTACCCCTATCGAAACCTATAGAAATCCATCATATAGGCTTTGCATGGCAGGGATAGGCAGTAGTGATTTCCGTCTCGCAGATTTTGGTTTTGGGCGGTTACTGTGACTTTCCCCCCTTCGTTCAAATTTTGCAGAGTGCACGTTTACCGTGCCAACTTAATTCGAATCCTGTTTGTATTCTATTTTTTCGGACGGGATCCATTTTCAATTGGAATTACACTCTATATACATCATTTATATATATATACTTTCAAAAGCACAACACCATTCATACATAAATATGGTTTACAAATGGCATGATCTCAGATTCGTAAGGTTGTATCCATCAATTTTGATTTTCAAATATTTGAAACCACTTTATGTTGAAATCCAATGTATGCATTCCTCGCTAACTGTCTCCAATTAATGTGTGTTTCATGCAGGTCTTTTTTTTACTTCTCAAACATGTATAATGTGTTTCACACACGCAACATATAGTGTAATCCCGTTTAGACATTAATTGCATATAAACCATGCATTGTTTGTAATTGAAGAATCTATGGATCACCAATATTGATAAACTATATAGCATTACACGTGTGCCCAAATTCAAATGAATATGCATGTTTGATACACCAATTTGCGTTATGATATTATCGATGTCGTGATCTCCAGTTTAAATATTTGAATCCCCTTTAATCCAGATATTCGTCTCATATAGCTATCACTCATGCTTATATAGGACTATCTCTCTGGACCTATACGCGTTCATCGTCTCTCAGGTATCTCTCGTGCTACCTGTATGTCGACAATGATCTTTTATCTTCGTAACACACTGACGGTACTCTCTCCCTCGACCTTCATCACTCTATCTCTCTCTAAGTATATCTTGCTCCCTGCTATGTGTCTCTAACTATGATTCTCCATGTGGAATCTCTTTCTCTCACACAAACACAAAACTTTGTCTCCCGGGGTCTCATTTCTCTCTACTATTCCCATGTGTGCCACTCGCACACCCCTCATACAGAGATGTCTTTCGCTCCTTAGATATGAGAACCTACGACTCTTCCTCTTCAATATCTCTTTCTCAAACACACACACACAAACTCTGTCTCCCAGGGTCTCATATTTCTCCATTGTTCTCTTGTATGTCGCTCACACACACCCTCTCTTGCTAGAGATATCTTGCGTTCCCTCGTATGTCTCTCTAGCTATCACTCTCGTTGTGAAATATCTTTCTCTCCCGCAGACACAAAACTCCGTCTCTCTGGATCTCATTTCTCTCTGATGTCTGTTTGTATGTGACTCACACGCACCCTCTCTCTATCTCTCTCACACCCACACACATAACCCAGCCTTCTGATCCACTCAACTCCTATCTCTATCGCACACTAGATAGCATCTTTATATTTCTATTTATCTGTTTCTCCATCAACCTTCTTTCTCGCCCTCACTCTTGATTCCTATCACGCACACTACATATGTTTCTCTCTACATGCAGTCAAGTGCCCTCTCACACACATATATAACTTCACGCTTTGAACCACCCGACGGTCATCTCCAACACCCAAACTAGCGGATGTCCCTCTAGCTAGCATCTCCATCTCTGTATCTATCTGTAGTTTCTCCGTCAACATTTCTTTCTCGCATGGAGTCTTGATTCCTATCACCCACACTATATATGTCTTTCCATACATATGCATTTATAGGTTGGTCTCTTTTGCACAATCGTTGCGCCTCACTCCCTCTGCTCGCCATAGATGCATGCTCCAGCCCACGCCACTATCTCTTAAAGACAAAAACACATGCTTAATTGTCGGGACTTCTTCCATGCATTCTCACATGCATGCATATTGTCATACCGATCCTTCTCTCCCATGTCGTTGATCTTATGACTTATGTCTTCTTTCTTTTATCTCGATCATGCGCGCACGCGCGCACACACACACACATCCCACGTATACATGTATACCTCTCACACATGCACATTCAAGGTCTCTATGTCTCCATACGTAGTTAATTACCCTCAATCCTAATGCCACATCGAATTGTTCTCCTCTTTTATGCACATAACTTCCGCCTGGATGGGTAAAACACACACTCACACTTAACAATCTCCTTCTAGCTACCCCCCCGCCTCTCACTCTTCCCCTATATCCCCGAAACCAATAAGACCATCCCTTAGTTTAATTCCTGCCTCCATGCACCATCGATATATAGTAATCTTCCTCGGTGTCTCTCGAACAAACATGTTCTCTCGAAGTTGACTCCTCTCACGCGCACAGACCTTCTCTTCCCTCTCTACGGGCATTTTCTCTCTCGCACCCCATCGTTCGTGGCCTCTGCCATACACATCACCTCTCTATGATGAAAGCCATGCACACTTAAATTACATCTGCCACAGAGGACCCCGCGACACACACACACGCACGCACCCCCCAACACACACACACTAAGACTCCATCTCTCTCTCTCTCACACACACACAAACA
>NC_041388.1:597269800-597307010 GCF_002162155.2 Triticum dicoccoides
CCCCACACACACACTAAGACTCCATCTCTCTCCCTCTCTCTCTCACACGCACAAACTAAGACTCCATCTCTCTCTCTCTCCTCTCTCTCTCTCACACACACACACACCCCACACACACACTAAGACTCCATCTCACACACACATGCTCTAGGCAGAGCATTTGTTCCTACCACCCTTCATCCAACCTTACCCGTATGATAAACAGTCACCTTTATTTACTTGCATAACATGGACAAATTCCACTTTACTTCAGTAGTCAGCAAACTTATCATCTCTACCCTTATAAAAAAACAAGTTGGTGGTGATGGTGTGCCTGCCATCTTGTAATACAGATCGTATGATCTATATCTGAGGATAGAAAGCAAACTATGATAATTTTACAAAAGATACCATCACCTCTCTCCACATCATTATCTCTCACAACCTCATTGCTCAGCAATTAAAAAAGGAATAAGTCTCCGGAACAATCTAGCATGCATGGTGGCCGCTGCCGCCTGCCGGCGCCGTCCATCCCCATGCCTCCGCCCATTCCGAGCACCAGTCACCACCATGCTCCACTCCTCCTCGCCTTATCTCTCATCTTTCATTTTTTTCGATGACATTCTCGAGATACCAGTTTTCCGATAAAATTCTTGAGATATCATTAGTTTTTACACATGGGATTACTCCTGCATGGGTCAATCACAACAGGTGTTCTGTAAAAAAAATGCATATTGATGTTCCGTGCAATGCACGAGAATCTTGCTTGTAATTATATAACGCAAATCATGAGCAGGAAGTGACATTTTTTTGACACAACCATGTTAACATGGCCACATAAATCACTAGCTAAAGTAAATACCATTATACTTATATCCCGATGCAAAAGGTTGAGTACATATCCGAAGAGTAGAGTCGCACACACGCACTCTGTCTCTCAGAATCTCTCTCTCACACACACCAGTTACGTGACGCCCACTTAAGCAGACACGTATGTTACAATTTGTGCACCCACGGGTACACGTGATGCTGCGCCTTTATTTAAGCCAGAAGGCGAACCCAAATAGTAGCTGCATTCATTCCCCTCCCACCGCCTCTTCTCTGGTCGCCGTCGCCCGGTAGCCATGGGCCGGCCGAAGGTAACAACATACGCCATACTCCCGCCGGAGCGGCGCTTTAATATGGAAATTTTAGTGGTCATGCATGCATCTTTTTGTGCTAGCACTTCTATATAAGGGTTGACCGGTCGCTTCCCGCGGACATGCGAGGGTGGTGGAAGAGGAAGGAGAAGGGAAGCGGGCTGTGGAGTAACGTTTTTTACCACAATTTCTTAGGAAACTAAGTGCAATAATTGAGTAGTTTTGCAAACTACCAGTACTACACCTTAAACGGTTCAAAACCTATACTCCCTTGCCAGCCAGCGCTTCCCGCGTGAAACGGTCAGCGCCCCCCTGGAGCGTCAGTGCCGCATTAATGCCCGGCCAGAGCGGAGGCGACCTCTCACTAGCGCCGGCTTTGAAGTGGCACGACGGCCGAGAGAGTGCCGCTTCCCGGTGCACGTGACTGCTCCGCGTCGAGACTGGCCATAGGCCCTGTTTGGATCCATGGGTTAGAGTTAGTTTGAGCTAGTTGGGGCTCAAATAGCCCTAAACTATCCAAGCATGAGGGTTTAAATTGGAGCAAGTTGCACCGAAGCCCCCCAAAAAAACTATCCCACCCAAGAGGTGCAAACTGGAGATAGTTCTCATTGGGACCACTGAAAAATCACTTTTCTCTCTCCATGAAGTGCATTTATTGTCAATCTAACCCTGTCACCCAAACACCTCTTTGGCTACAGTTAGTTCAGGGTTAGTCATGAGTTAGTCTGACCTCTAGCTAAGTTAGAGTATCAAACAGGAGCAGTATAGGACATGCAAGTTGCTCAAAGCATACAAGCAAATTCGTACTTGAAAGTATTTTTTTATTTTTGAAAATGGAACGTGAAAGGAATTTTTTTAGAATGCTCTTGGCATGTCGCTAACATGTGATAGTTAACCGACCTCAATAGACGGCAGAAACGCCAGCCGGCCGCACTTTGATAGAGACGAGGAGGGAGAAGCGATACAGGCTGCTGGATTACTAGAGATAGGTGTCGCATGGAAGCCAAGAAATATGGTGATAGCGTGGGTTAGCCATGTAGTACTAGTATGATACTACACTGGGATTCCGTGTTTCGTACTCTTCCACTCCACTGTGGAGATGATTGGTTAATTTTATATCGCTGAATAATATTAAATATTATGAGTGCAGACACTCCATCACGAGGTTCCTTGCTCCTTCTCGGTCGTCCGGAATCTATGTTCTTCCACTCTATTTTTTTACGTGAGCTTTGTTCATCCTTTTGCCAACACGCGAGACATCTAGCATCAAGGTGCACGTGTTATGCAAGGATTGTTCCATCTATATGAAGAACACGTGGGACTGGAACTACGAGGCGAACATGTACCCAGGAGTGGACGTACGAACCTAAGTAATGTAGCGCAGTAAGTGAAGTGGAAAGGCACAAATGTATGAACATGCGTGGCATATAGGGTGTGTTTGGTTGCGTTCTCGTCTCAGCATAGTTGTTCCCTCTTCATGCATGCTCAAGTCAACACCCCTCTTCATGCATGCTCTCTTCATGCATGCTTCTAGTGTATTTGTGCTAAACTAGTGTGGACTCATGCAACCTCCATACACTCTACCAAACACCCAAAAGTAGGTCGAGAAGGGAACTCTTGGGCGTCATTTGTCTCTTACTACGTACTACCACTAAATGTTGTACGTGCAATGCACGGTGATGTTATGGAGTACGTGCCTAAGTACTCTACTACTACTATATTAGTTGGAGGCACATATTAACTTTTATATTTGTTTACGTGTATGTGCCCCGAGACCTTCCAAGTAGACGTGTCTTTGTCTCCAGGTCGCACTTTGTATCGTTCATACCACTAAGTACTAGTACTATGTGTGGTCTCCGACCCAGAAGTGCAAGAAGTGGAGACGCTCTACCACGCTGTTTTTTTACGTTGGGCTCTACCACGCTGTTTGAAGGAAATATGCCCTAGAGGCAATAATAAAGTTATTATTTATTTCCTTATAATCATGATAAATGTTTATTATTCATGCTAGAATTGTATTAACCGGAAACATAATACATGTGTGAATACATAGACAAACAAAGTGTCACTAGTATGCCTCTACTTGACTAGCTCGTTAATCAAAGATGGTTATGTTTCCTAACCATGAACAATGAGTTGTTATTTGATTAACGGGATCACATCATTAAGAGAATGATCTGATTGACATGACCCATTCCATTAGCTTAGCACCCGATCGTTTAGTATGTTGCTATTGCTTTCTTCATGACTTAAACATGTTCCTATAACTATGAGATTATGCAACTCCCGTTTACCGGAGGAACACTTTGGGTGCTACCAAACGTCAGAACTTAACTGGGTGATTATAAAGGAGCATTACAGGTGTCTCCAAAGGTAGATGTTGGGTTGGCGTATTTCGAGATTAGGATTTGTCACTCCGATTGTCGGAGAGGTATCTCTGGGCCCTCTCGGTAAATGCACATTACATAAGCCTTGCAAGCATTGCAACTAATGAGGGAGTTGCGAGATGATGTATTACGAAACGAGTAAAGGGACTTGCTGGTAACGGGATTGAACTAGGTATTAGAATACCGACGATCGAATCTCGGGCAAGTAACATACCGATGACAAAGGGAACAACGTATGTTGTTATGCGATCTGACCGGTAAAGATCTTCGTAGAATATGTAGGAGCCAATATGGGCATCCAGGTCCCGCTATTTGTTATTGACCAGAGACGTGTCTCGGTCATGTCTACATTGTTCTCGAACCCGTAGGGTCCGCACGCTTAAGGTTACGATGACAGTTATATTATGAGTTTATGCATTTTGATGTACCGAAGGTTGTTCGGAGTCCCGGATGTGATCACGGACATGACGAGGATTCTCGAAATGGTCGAGACATAAAGATTGATATATTGGAAGCCTATGTTTGGATATCGGAAGTGTTCCGAGTGAAATCGGGATTTTATCGGGGTACCGGGAGGTTACCGGAACCCCCCGGGGAGCTATATGGGCCTTAGTGGGCCTTAGTGGAAAAGAGAAGGGGCTGCCCTAGATGGGCTGCACGCCACCCTCCCTCCCTTAGTCCTATTAGGACAAGGAGAGGTGGCCGGCCCCCCCACTCTCTTTTCCCCCTCCGCGAATCCTATTCCAACTAGGATTGGGAGGGGAATCCTACTCCCAGAGGGAGTAGGACTCTCCTGGCGCGCCTCCTATGGCCGGCCAGCCTCCCCCCTCTAGTCCTTTATATACTGAGGCAGAGGCACCCCAGAAACACACAAGTTGATCCACGTGATCTATTCCTTAGCCGTGTGTGGCTCCCCCAGCCACCATATTCCTCGATAATACTGTAGCGGAGTTTAGGCGAAGCCCTGCTGCTATAGTACATCAAGATCATCACCACGCCGTCGTGCTGACGGAACTCATCCCCGACACTTTGCTGGATCAGAGTCCGGGGATCGTCATCGAGCTGAACGTGTGCTCGAACTCGGAGGTGTCGTAGTTTCGGTACTTGATCGGTTGGATCGTGAAGACGTACGACTACTTCCTCTATGTTGCGTCAACGCTTCCGCAGTCGGTCTGCGTGGGTACGTAGACAACACTCTCTCCTCTCGTTGCTATGTATCACATGTTCTTGCGTGAGCGTAGGAATTTTTTTGAAATTACTACGAAACCCAACAGTGGTATCAGAGCCTAGGTTATTTATGTTGATGTTATATGCATGAGTAGAACACAAGTGAGTTGTGGGCGATATAAGTCATACTGCCTACCAGCATGTCATACTTTGGTTCAGCGGCATTGTTGGACGAGACGACCCGGACCAACATTACGCGTACGCTTACTCGAGACCGGTTTCCCCGACGTGCTTTGCACATAGGTGGCTTGCGGGCGACTATCTCTCCAACTTTAGTTGAACCGAGTATGGCTACGCCCTGTCCTTGCGAAGGTTAAAACGGAGTCTATTTGACAAACTATCGTTGTGGTTTTGATGCGTAGGTGAGATTGGTTCTTGCTTAAGCCCATAGCAGCCACGTAAAACTTGCAACAACAAAGTAGAGGACGTCTAACTTGTTTTTGCAGGGCATGTTGTGATGTGATATGGTCAAGGCATGATGATAAATTTTATTGTATGAGATGATCATGTTTTGTAACTGAGTTATCGGCAACTGGGAGGAGCCTTATGGTTGTCGATTTATTGTATGCAATGCAATCGCGATGTAATGCTTTACTTTATTACTAAATGGTAGTGATAGTCGTGGAAGCATAAGATTGGCGAGACGACAACGATGCTACGATGGAGATCAAGGTGTCGTGCCGGTGACGATGGTGATCACGATGGTGCTTCGGAGATGGAGATCACAAGCACAAGATGATGATGGCCATATCATATCACTTATATTGATTGCATGTGATGTTTATCCTTTTATGCATCTTATCTTGCTTTGATTGACGGTAGCATTATAAGATGATCTCTCGCTAAATTATCAAGAAGTGTTCTCCCTGAGTATGCACCGTTGCGAAAGTTCTTCGTGCTGAGACACCACGTGATGATCGGGTGTGATAGGTTCTACGTTCAAATACAACGGGTGCAAAACAGTTGCACACGCGGAATACTCAGGTTATACTTGACGAGCCAAGCATATACAGATATGGTCTCGGAACACGGAGACCGAAAGGTCGAGCATGAATCATATAGTAGATATGATCAACATAACGATGTTCACCATTGAAAACTACTCCATCTCACGTGATGATCGGACATGGTTTAGTTGATTTGGATCACGTGATCACTTAGAGGATTAGAGGGATGTCTATCTAAGTGGGAGTTCTTAAGTAATATGATTAATTGAACTTTAATTTATCATGAACTTAGTCCTGGTAGTATTAGCATATCTATGTTGTAGATCAAAAGCTCGCGTTGTTGCTTTCATATGTTTATTTTGATATGTTCCTAGAGAAAATTGTGTTGAAAGATGTTAGTAGCAATGATGCGGATTGGATCTGTGATCTGAGGTTTATCCTCATTGCTGCACAGAAGAATTATGTCCTTGATGCACCGCTAGGTGACAGACCTATTGCAGGAGCAGATACAGACGTTATGAACGTTTGGCTAGCTCAATATGATGACTACTTGATAGTTTAAGTGCACCATGCTTAACGGATTAGAATCGGGACTTCAAAGACGTTTTGAATGTCATGGACCATATGAGATGTTCCAGGAGTTGAAGTTAATATTTCAAGCAAATACCCGAGTTGAGAGGTATGAAGTCTCCAACAAGTTCTATAGCTAAAAGATGGAGGAGAATCGCTCAACTAGTGAGCATGTGCTCAGATTGTCTGGGTACTACAATCGCTTGAATCAAGTGGGAATTAATCTTCCAGATGAGATAGTGATTGACAGAATTCTCTAGTCACCATCACCAAGTTAGTAGAACTTCGTGATGAACTATAGTATGCAAGGGATGACAAAAACGAATCCCGAGCTTTTCATGATGATGAAATCGATGAAGGTAGAAATCAAGAAAGAGCATCAAGTGTTGATGGTTGGCAAGATCACTAGTTTCAAGAAAAGGGCAAAGGGAAGAAGGGGAACTTCAAGAAGAACGCCAAGCAAGTTGCTGCTCAAGTGAAGAAGCCCAAGTCTGGTCCTAAGCCTGAGACTAAGTGCTTCTACTGCAAAGGGACTGGTCACTGGAAGCGGAACTACCCCAAGTATTTGGCGGATAAGAAGGATGGCAAAGTGAACAAAAGTATATTTGATATACATGTTATTGATGTGTACTTTACTAGTGTTTATAGCAACCCCTCAGTATTTGATACTGGTTCAGTTGCTAAGATTAGTAACTCGAAATGGGAGTTGCAGAATAAACAGAGACTAGTTAAGGGTGAAGTGACGATGTGTGTTGGAAGTGGTTCCAAGATTGATATGATCATCATCGCACACTCCCTATACTTTAGGGATTAGTGTTGAACCTGAATAAGTGTTATTTGGTGTTTGCGTTGAGCATGAATATGATTTGATCATGTTTATTGTAATACAGTTATTCATTTAAGTAAGAGAATAAATTGTTGTTCTGTTTACATGAATAAAACCTTATATGGTTACACACCCAATGAAAATAGTTCGTTGGATCTTGATCGTAGTGATACACATAATCATAATATTGAAACCAAAAGATGCAAAGTTAATAATGATAGTGCAACTTATTTGTGGCACTGCCGTTTAAGTCATATTGGTGTAAAGCGCATGAAGAAACTCCATGCTAATGGGTTTTTGGAATCACTTGATTATGAATCAGTTGATGCTTGCGAACCATGCCTCATGGGCAAGATGACTAAGATTCCGTTCTTCGGAACAATGGAGCGAGCAACAGATTTGTTGGAAATCATACATACTGATGTATGTGGTCCGATGAATATTGAGGTTCACGACAGGTATCATTATTTTCTGATCTTCACAGATGATTTGAGCAGATATGAGTATATCTACTTGATGAAACATAAGTCTGAAACATTTGAAAAGTTCAAAGAATTTCAGAGTGAAGTGAAAAATCATCGTAACAAGAAAATAAAGTTTCTACGATCTGATCGTAGAGAAGAGTATTTGAGTTACGATTTTGGCCTTCAGTTAAAAAAACAATGTGAAATAGTTTCACTACTCACGCCACCTGGAACACCACAATGTAATGGTGTGTCCGAACGTCATAACCGTACTTTATTAGATATGGTGCGATCTATGATGTCTCTTACCGATCTACCACTATCGTTTTGGGGTTATGCATTAGAGACAGTTGCATTCACGTTAAATAGGGCACCATCTAAATCCGTTGAGATGACACCGTATGAACTATGGTTTGGCAAGAAACCTAAGCTGTCGTTTCTTAAAGTTTGAGGTTGCAATGCTTATGTGAAAAAGTTTCAACCTGATAAGCTCAAACCCAAATCGGAGAAATGTGTCTTCATAGGATATCCAAAGGAAACTATTGGATACACCTTCTATCACAGATCCGAAGGCAAGACTTTTGTTGCTAAATTCGGAAACTTTCTAGAGAAGGAGTTTCTCTCGAAAGAAGTGAGTGGGAAGAAAGTAGAAAACTTGATAAGGTAATTGTACCTTCTCCCTTATTGGAAAGTAGTTCATCACAAAAATCTGTTCTTGTGACTACTACACCAATTAGTGAGGAAGCTAATGATGATGATCATGTAACCTCAGATCAAGTTACTACCGAATCTCTAGGTAAACCAGAGTGAGATCCGCACCAGAGTGGTACGATAATCCTGTTCTGGAAGTCATGTTACTTGACCATGATGAACTTGCGAACTATGAGGAAGCGATAATGAGCCCAGATTCCGCGAAATGGTTTGAGGCCATGAAATCTGAGATATGATCCATGTATGAGAACAAAGTATGGACTTTGATGGATTTGCCCGGTGATCGGCAAGCCATATAAAATAAATGGATCTTCAAGAGGAAGACGGACGCTGATAGTAGTGTTGCTATCTACAAAGCTAGAATTGTCGCAAAAGGTTTCGACAAGTTCAAGGTGTTGACTACGATGAAAGTTTCTCACTCGTATCTATGCTTGAGTCTGTCCGAATCATGTTAGTAATTGCCGCATTTTATAAAATCTGGCAAATGGATAAACAAAACTGCATTCCTTAATAGTTATATTAAAGGAGAGTTGTATATGATGCAACCAGAAGATTTTGTCGATCCAAAGGGAGCTAACAAAGTGTGCAAGCTCCAGCGATCCATTTATGGACTGGTGCAAGCATCTCGGAGTTGGAATATACACTTTGATGAGTTGATCAAAGCATATAGTTTTATACAGACTTGCAGTGAAGCCTGTATTTACGAGAAAGTGAGTGGGAGCACTACAACATTTCTGATAAGTATATGTGAATGACATATTATTGATCGGAAATAATGTAGAATTATTCTGTAAAGCATAAAGGAGTGTTTGAAAGGAGTTTTTTCAAAGAAAGACTTCGGTGAAGCTGCTTACATATTGAGCTTCAAGATCTATAGAGATAGATCAAGACGCTTCATAAGTTTTTTCAATGAGTACAAACCTTGACAAGATTTTGAAGTAGTTCAAAATGGAGCAGTCAAAGAAAGAGTTCTTGCCTGTATTACAAGGTGTGAAGTTGAGTAAGACTCAAAGCCCGACCACGGCAGAAGATAGAAAGAGAATGAAAGTCATTCCCTATGCCTCAGTCATAGGTTCTATAAAGTATGCCATGCTTTGTACCAGATCTATTGTATACCCTGCACTGATTTGGCAAGGGAGTACAATAGTGATCTAGGAGTAGATCACTGGACAACGGTTAAAATTATCCTTAGTAGAATAAGGAAATATTTCTCGATTATGGAGGTGACAAAAAGGTTCGTCGTAAAAAGTTATGTCGATACAAGTTTTGACACATATCTGGATGACTCTAAGTCTCGATCTAGATACATATTGAAAGTGGGAGTAATTGGCTAGAGTAGCTCCGTGCAGAGCATTGTAGACATAGATAATTGCAAAATACATAACGGATCTGAATGTAAAAGACCGTTGACTAAGATTATCTCACAAGCAAAACATGATCACACCTTAGTACTCTTTGGGTGTTAATCACATAGCGATGTGAACTAGGTTACCGAATCTAGTAAACCCTTTGGGTGTTGGTCACATGGCGATGTGAACTATGGGTGTTAATCACATGATGATGTGAACTATCGATGTTAATCACATGATGATGTGATCTAGATTATTGACTCTAGTGCAAGTGGGAGACTGAAGGAAATATGCCCTAGAGGCAATAATAAAGTTATTATTTATTTCCTTATAATCATGATAAATGTTTATTATTCATGCTAGAATTGTATTAACCGGAAACATAATACATGTGTGAATACATAGACAAACAAAGTGTCACTAGTATGCCTCTACTTGACTAGCTCGTTAATCAAAGATGGTTATGTTTCCTAACCATGAACAATGAGTTGTTATTTGATTAACGGGATCACATCATTAAGAGAATGATCTGATTGACATGACCCATTCCATTAGCTTACCACCCGATCGTTTAGTATGTTGCTATTGCTTTCTTCATGACTTATACATGTTCCTATAACTATGAGATTATGCAACTCCTGTTTACCGGAGGAACACTTTGGGTGCTACCAAACGTCACAACATAACTGGGTGATTATAAAGGAGCATTACAGGTGTCTCCAAAGGTAGATGTTGGGTTGGCATATTTCGAGATTAGGATTTGTCACTCCGATTGTCGGAGAGGTATCTCTGGGCCCTCTCGGTAAATGCACATCACATAAGCCTTGCAAGCATTGCAACTAATGAGGGAGTTGCGAGATGATGTATTACGGAACGAGTAAAGAGACTTGCCGGTAACGAGATTGAACTAGGTATTGGAATACCGACGATCGAATCTCGGGCAAGTAACATACCGATGACAAAGGGAACAACGTATGTTGTTATGCGGTCTGATCGATAAAGATCTTCGTAGAATATGTAGGAGCCAATATGGGCATCTAGGTCCCGCTATTGGTTATTGACCGGAGACGTGTCTCGGTCATGTCTACATTGTTCTCGAACCCGTAGGGTCCGCATGCTTAAGGTTACGATGACAGTTATATTATGAGTTTATGCATTTTGATGCACCGAAGGTTGTTCGGAGTTCCGGATGTGATCACGGACATGACGAGGAGTCTCGAAATGGTCGAGACATAAAGATTGATATATTGGAAGCCTATGTTTGGATATTGGAAGTGTTCCGGGTGAAATCGGGATTTTACCGGAGTACCGGGAGGTTACCAGAACCCCCCGGGGAGCTATATGGGCCTTAGTGGGCCTTAGTGGAAAAGAGAAGGGGCTGCCCTAGATGGGCTGCGCGCCACCCTCCCTCCCTTAGTCCTATTAGGACAAGGAGAGGTGGCTGGCCCCCCCTCTCTCTTTTCCCCCTCCACGAATCCTATTCCAACTAGGATTGGGAGGGGAATCCTACTCCTAGAGGGAGTAGTACTCTCCTGGCGCGCCTCCTATGGCCGGCCAGCCTCCCCCCTCTAGTCCTTTATATACTGAGGCAGAGACACCCCAGAAACACACAAGTTGATCCACGTGATCTATTCCTTAGCCTGTGGCGCCCCCAGCCACCATATTCCTCGATAATACTGTAGCGGAGTTTAGGCGAAGCCCTGCTGCTGTAGTACATCAAGATCGTCACCACGCCGTCGTGCTGACGGAACTCATCCCCGACATTTGCTGGATCGGAGTCCGGGGATCGTCATCGAGCTGAACCTGTGCTCGAACTCGGAGGTGCCGTAGTTTCGGTACTTGATCGGTTTTATCGTGAAGACATACGACTACTTCCTCTACGTTGCGTCAACGCTTCCGCAGTCGGTCTGCGTGGGTACGTAGACAACACTCTCCCCTCTCATTGCTATGCATCACATGTTCTTGCGTGAGCGTAGGAAATTTTTTGAAATTACTACGAAACCCAACACTGTTCATGTCCCACTCCTTTCGCTGACGTGTGGGACATCCAGCACGTGCCGTTTTTGGCACCCTTCGTCGTAAGAGTTGAAACGCTATCATTCATCAGAAATAAAAAATAATTATAAATCGACAGTGATACTATTTTTTTGCAAACAAATCAGCAGTGATACTATACCACGCGGTTTCCTTGCTCCTCGATATCGGAAAGAATACTTCCGTTCGCCAACATGTGGGACGTCGACCATCCTGGTCCACTTGCCATGCACGCAGAACTCCAAGGGAGTCACCCAGGTCGTCGCGCCACAGTAACAATGACTAATGAGCTGTCAAATCACAGGCCCACTTCGCACTTTGAAGTTGCTTGGACGAAGGAACCATCATGACTTCGTTGAATTCCGCTTCTTGAAGAAAACTACTGTACCAGCAGTACTGCTAGCTACAGTAGTTACTCCAACAGAGGCCTCCTTTCGTTCATAGGATAGGAATATGAAAATCATAGGAAGTGAGATGACATGCATCTCAATTCCTATAGAGAAAGAGATGCCATTTGATGCTTAGGATAGGAATTTTTCCATTTAGTCTAGGCTAATGTACTGGTAATTTGCTCTAAAAACTATAGTAGTAACTAGTAGTACTGGTACATGCTCGTACTCAGACACACAAACACACACACACTAACTACTAATACTACTACTTCTCACATGCTGGCCAGACGCCGTCGTTCTCCTTCCCGGCTTTGTGGGCGACACCCCACCGTGCTTGGATCTCCGCCGACCTCTCCGCAGCAGCGCGTGCGTCCTTTTCTTTCTTGCGGCGGCGGGCCTCTCTTTTCTTGAGTGCTTTCTGACTTTTTCGCTCCCTCTGTGTGGCTTTGGCCGCCTCTTGCTCTACCGCCCATTCGGCCTTGGCATCTTCAAATTCCTCCCACATAGTTGTGAGGTCGCGAGCGGCGGTGAACTTGGCACGGCGGGATGTGATCGCTTCCATACCATTTTGTTTGCGCTCGTGGGCAGCGAGGAACTCGGTGCGGTGGGATGCCATCGCTGCCTTATCGGTTAGTGTGCTGTGCAGTGGCATGAACGACGCTTGGTGAGAGCTCTGGGGTGGAGTGGCCGGACAACCGTATAGTGCATTGGTTTGTCAAGAGCTCAAGGACATAAGACGAAGAAAATTTGGATTCCCCTTCAATCCTGGTCATTTATTACCGAGTAAAATGCATTGGCGGTCATCGAACTTGTCTTTATAGCTCACTTTGATCATTGTATACGAGATATGGTGATTATACGGTCACTGGCTCAGCGTATAGCTCCGTATTTGTCTGGTTGACCAGTCAAACAGTCTGCATGCGCCTCATCCGCTCGTGTTCTTTATCTATCTACGCGGGCCTACCTGTCATTGGAGAAAGAAATACTATAAAAACCAAAATTATGCTAGAGTCCGGACCGCTTCCGGAGCCCGCTGGTGCACATGCCAAGTTCACTGGGCTGCCGTGTTTCACACTCCTCCGTCGTAACCATGGAGACAATAGCTTTCATCAAAAATAAACAATGAATACTCGTTGCTCGTCCTCTATATCGGAAGGAATACCTTCATTCGCCGACATGTGGGACGTCGACCATCCTGGTCCACCTGCCATGCACAAAATTATCCTGGTCTACCCCGGTCGTATCGCAGGCCCAACCTTTCCCACTGTAAGTTGTTCGGATGAAGGAACCATCATGACTTCGTTGAATTCCGCTTCTTCAAGAAAACTTACTGTACCCGCAATACTGCTACCACACGCGAAGACTGGACGGCACTGTACCACATCATATCACTGAAACCCACTAGGGCAAACTAGCCCGCCTAGGTCATCTATTTTGGAACGGAGGGAGTACGTCTCTGCACTGCTATGATTCTGTGTTGCACATCATATCACTGAAACCCACTAGGCCAAACTAGCCCGCCTAGGTCATCGATCGCTAAGCCGACAATTTTAGGAGCTAGGGCTATTGGTCGATCGACGAGGGATAAGTATAAGCGTACCACGAGCTCATCAGCCCCAACGTTTCTCTTTGGTGAGTGTTTTGCAAGTACTATAGCTCGCACAGTAGCTAGCCTACTAACACTAAGAATCATCAAACAAGCCCTGTTGATATGATAAACAGTTCAAACTTACATCTAATCATGCCATATATTACATCAAAAGCTGGTGAGGATACATCTGTTTCCATAACTCGGACAGGGTTCGCATGATTCATCGCATGATTCACTATCGAACAAAAGTAGCAAGATCCGCCCACACAAGACAGTGCACTAGCCCTAAGATGGTTTGATAACACGCATCGTTCTGGTAATTAAACACAGGGCAATGCAAACTACCCTGAAGGATTAGCGTGACCAACTATTTCTTGTCATCGATCTCTCGGGCAATGACCACAACACGGACAGCGGCATGGGAATCGATTTCTGGGGCGATGTCCGCAGGACTGACCGCGACATCGGAATCGATCTCTAGGGTGATGTCCACAGGATGGACAATGGCATCGGAATCGATCTCCGGGGCGATGCCAACAGGATGGGCCACGACATCGGAATCATCAAGGACGTCCACCGGCACCTGCACAACCCTAACATATTAGCAAGCACATTGCAAATAATCAAAAACCACAACTATGGTAATAAGCCATTATTTTTTACCTTGTGTAGCTCACCGGGGGATCTCATCCCTCCGGGGGCCATCTCCTCGTCCTCGATGGGGGCCATCACCTTGCTAGGGGAATACTGCTTCTCAACGGAGACTATCTCCTCAAACTCGGTCTTGAGCCTCACATAGGTGGCAATCAGAGTTCCTGGGGTAAGCACGATGGGGCCCTTGCCGTTCTTCCAACTTCCTTTGAGGAGTTCGTCCGCCAACGTCCTCAACTCTTTGGCCAATGCTTGTTTCTTGGAGTTCTTCGTCTCCATGGGTTGGCCCGCCAACATGGTCAACTCGTTGGTCGGTGCTTTCTTCCTGGAGATTGCTGTCTCCAGTGGGTTGTCCGCCGGCAACTCTTTGCCTAGTGCTCCAGGATCCATCAATGAACTGACAAACAAAAATCAATCGAAAGGAAACCACAATCGCAATGAAAATGGGGAAAGAATAGGATTTGAGAATTGGTCGGTGCTTCGCAAAAAGAAGATTCTTGGAATGAAAATATAGCAGCATACCTGATTCGCCCACCTTTCCTTTGTCGGTACAGAAGAAAAATGGCAGAAGTGAGTAGCCTAGAGTGAGGTTTTCTTCAAGAAAGGGAAGAAAGGGCTTGAACGAGCGTTCCAGTGAAATGATGGTTGCTTCGTCCAGTCCAACTTGGAGGCCACCTTACCACTGCTGGTAAAGGTGTGGGTTTTGTGATATGATGGGTCATGACGGCCACACCGGGGTTACAGGTGAGTCTCGACTGTAGCACCTCGCTGTGATTTGGTGGATGGCACACGGGCCCGGATGCTTTGAAATGTCCCGCATGTAGATAGAGCGGCTAGTCATATAGGAGTGCTCAATATTGTGCACCGTGACCAAGGCGGAGAGGAAACTGAGAGAATTACGTAATTAATGCATGAGTTTAATTAGGGTAGTTTTGTAAAGTACGAGATACATTCCTCCAATCGCAAAATGCCTTGGTTCATGAGATTTGAGATTTGAGCCCTATAAACCGGAAGGGAGGGAGTAATGCACACGGTGTAGTCTAGTCACTTGTTGAAATCTCTAGAAAGGCAAATACTCCTTTCCGGTTCATAGGGATATACTACTCCCTCCGTCTAGGTGTGTAAGTCATCTTACGAAAACCAAATAGTCCCAAAACACTTAGGCGCGGTGCATTAACTTCTACCTTGTTTCTTGTTTCTTGACATATCAACCAATAAGAGATGAGAGGTGTGCATGCTTTTAATGACTTGCAATGGCTAGTTCATTGCATGCAATGCTATTAATTAGCAAATAAACATTGGTGACCCCAGGAGGAAACGGTGCTAAGCGCGTGGACCTATGAAGAATGAGTATCAACCAATGGATAATGGAGTTTAATTGTTAAACAATAGCAATTTTGTCTCATGCAAGAGCCTGGCTAGTACTCCAAGGAACCGCACCACGCGAGCGTTCGCAACTGCCATGTTTGGGTTGCGCTTGGCTCTTCGCCTCTTCGAGAAGACGAACAATAATGATGTTACTCCTACTTCTACAGTATCGAATCCACTGCTGCATGTCCGTCCACCTCGTGCGGGAGGGATAGCGAAAGCTTCAACTTACTGCTCCTGCCTTTGCGTCCATGATAGGTGGGCCCAACAGGTGGTTGGCCCTCCTGTCATACAGCCAAAGGCAGGTGCAGTTAAGGCACCGGAGCTCAGTCCGCGAGGGAGAGGGCGTTGTAGTAAACAAATTTCTCGGTCTTGTACGAGTTGACGAAGATAGGGGTTGCTTGCTTGCTAGGGTTGCTCACTATGTATATATAGGCCGGAGCCTCCGCGCTTGCTTGCTAGGGTTGCTCTATTCACACACTCTCATCCTCTCTAGATTTAAACAAGATAGGGGTAGTAACACTGTCTTTCTCCCTTCGAAAAACACTGGCTTTCTATCCTCACCGCTGGTTACAGATCCGGACGTACCCCCCTCCGCCGGTGAAGGGGAGGAGGGGCAGCGTTAGGCCGTCGTCGACAGCGAGGGAGGAGACCCACTGTCGGCCGCACCGTTATCTCTGGCCGAGCGCCGGCGCGGGAGGTCCTCCGATCCCTTCGTCGTTGCTTGTGGGAGGATCCGGCCTCCCGCCGCCCACGTATCCAGATCCCGACGACCTTCAGGTATATCTTCATTCGAAACCGCCTTAGCTCTACTTCCCCAGCTCGCTATGTTGCTGCATGTGCATCATTTTCTACCTCTCATCCCCTCTCGATCGGATGGTCCAATGTCACATATTTTTTTTCTTCTATTGTTAGAGGTAAATCTACTTCATGGAGTCGAATCTTGTACTCCCGCCGTCCGAAAATACTTGTCATTGAAATGGATGTATCTAGATGTATTTTAGTTCTAGACACATCCATTTTGATAACAAGTAATTCCAGACGGAGGGAGTACTTGGTTCAAACAAGAAATAAAGTGGGGGTGGGGGAATTTAGTATGTACATCGGACTTGGTACAAACAGGAAGGAAAGGGGGTGAAAGTAGTACAGACTGGTCATCCAACCGGTCTCTTGGTCGAAAAGGGAAATATAGGGGTAACGTTGTACACAGTGGTATGACCAGGACTAGATTTGCTATCCACACATAGGAGTAGGTGGCTAGAGTGAACAAAAATGGGACCAACCCAGATATGTTTCTTGGATGTTTGTTTCTCGAGGCAACAAACTATGAATCACCACTTTATGCCCCTATTTACGTACATGGTGCTGGACTGCTAGTGCACCCACTGTTATAAGCCACGACAAGTTTAGCCAAATGTTTTTGCCTGTAAGTGTTTGAGACTCTGACTGTTTCCTCTGTGCCTTTTTGTGCAAACAGGGATATCCAATTCACCTGGTTGCTATTGTGACCTTTTGGTGCACTGCACAAAACTCTTCTTAAAAGAAGTGACTTTTGTGCTGTTTAACTGGAATGTCAGAATGGAACAGTTAGTTCATTTTGGTGGAACTGCACAAAGGGAGATCTGTGTTCCAATCCTCATCATCCATATTGGCGCCATAACCTTCCTTTAGGTAAGAATGATATTAAATGCATGTGTTCATCTCTATTTTCCGACTGCCATGAGAAAATAATGTTGTTTTTTACTAGTACACTTGTACTCCCTCACTGACAAAACCAATTTTGAATTAGAAGGCCAATCATGTACTTGGTTTCACCAACTGGTGAGGAGAAAGAGAAACAGAGCATGAAGAGGAGGAGGAAGAAGAATAAACAGTGCCAAGGCGATCTTGCTGAAGCCGGAGGCCTCAGTCGAGGCTATTCAAGGGCTCCGGCAATGACTACCTTACATGTGAGACGATCCTCCAGGAGCCCTTCCACTTCTGCTGTCTCACTTAATTAATTAGGAGTAGTTAAGTACCACTAATTTATTACTGCCTAATTTTCCTGTTGGAGTTAAACAAATCTTTAGTAGGACCCTATGCTGAATCATGTACGTGTGTATGTTTGTCTATGGAGGTGAATCATGTGGTGGAGCAGGGAGGGAATATTATTAGTGTCATGACATAATAGTGCTATTTTTTTGCATGTCAATTTATTGCCATTGGTTCAATGAGGCAATGTTTTGCGTATTGTCCATCATGAATTTGATGCTACTGGTTGAGTAATATGCTAATGTCTTCCTATCCTTTCTCACTAAGCTTATGAAGGTTTCACCTTGTTCCTACTTGTGCAAACATGGATCATGTTGTGCCAATCATACATTAAATGGAACTACACAAGAAAATACAATGAACTGTATCCCAGCCAGTGCTTTAACTCTGCTGGAAGTTCTTGATAATCTTTCGATATAATCTCAGCACTGGTAAACAAGAGTGATTTCAACCATACATTTGAAGTGCACAAAAATATATACTATTGTGTGATTCCAGTGAGTGCTTTATCATCTCTTATGGGACTACATGAATAAGCTTTTTTTCTCAGGTTGGTACGGGCCTAAGGCCTTCATCCATATTAGTTTGCTGTCATCTCTATTTGTATCGTGCTACTGTCATGAGAAACTCCTTTATCTTTGCACGTTAAAGTTTTGCAACCTATGATAAATAGCAATGCTTTGAGTGTTGAGTTGAGCTAATTGGCACTGCTTAAATAAACTAATACCTCTTTTTAAGCAAGACTACTATGTTGCTAACTTTACCCATTAAGATAATGAGGATGTTTCTATTTGTTAGTGTATGTTTCATAAACTAGTCCCACTATTACAGTAATCTCACTCTCTCAATATATGTGCCAACAGGGATGCTCGATTTTGGTGGAACTGCACAAAAACTTTGGGTGCTTCATTGCCTCGACAGCTTCCGTCCTTTCCTATCAGTCGCTAAACTCCGCATGCGTTCTTCCTTTGCTGTCAGTCGCTTGGCTTATCTCAGCTTCCAGTCAAAGGAAATAGTAATTGATATGCTACCTCACACAGGTTGGTACTGGTCTTTATCCTGATTATTGTGCCTGACATATGTATTGGTAATTTGGTATTGTGCTACTGTTTGCCAATTTCATAAAGGAGTAATTTGGAGCCTGAACTTGCAGGCAAATCATTACATCGGGTGTTTTCAGTAGAACTGCACAAAATGATCAGATGGAAAGGTACTTATGCTGCTGTTATGTACTCCAAAGTTCACTCAGACTAGCATCGATGTTGACAAGAAGTGCCTATATTCATTCGAGTATCAACCGGCGTCAACCAATTGTCAAACTCCAAGTGTTAGGAGAGTGAACGCCAAAAATATTGCTTGGTGCATAGCCTAGAAAAATGCAGTCCAGTCTTTGGTCCCAACTTGTGCCTTTTGGTTATCGGCACATATGGTAGCGAACTATATGGCATGGAGTCTAAAGATTCCAGACAAGTTGGTTGACGCGTATATTCATATGGCACTTAATCAGTCTGCACGCCCAGGATGCTCCATTTCAGTTGAACTGCACAAAAAATTTGGGTGGTTCATTTTCTCAACCGCCTCCTTTCTCGTCTTCAATGTAGAATTTTGGCGAGATATAGGACCAAGATGACCCAGTAAACTGGTTGGATGAAAGTAGTGGCCAAGTTGCTCAAACCTCCCTGGGCACGAGGCCACTATTTGAGGATAAACCTACAAGCAAAGTTCAGATTGTCTGTGCTGCCTCTTATGTACTTGAAAGTTTACTCGTACAAGAACTAATTTTAGCAAGAAGTACCTCCGATTGAACACCATTTACTAGTCTGTACCCTAGGTAATTAAAGTTCGTCCATGGATCATATTGGCTGTGATCTCAATCATTTGGATGCATAAACATACTGAACATGTGTATATCTGAATCTTTTTGTAAATTATGTATGAATATTGTCGTGTGATCTATCAATCATTTGGATGCATAGATATGCTGAGCTTGTGTATATATGAATCTTTTGAGTTGTTGATTGTGAATGTTGGCTATGGATATGAACGTGTCCTGTGAACCTGGGTTTGATATGAATGTTTACCTTTTCTGTTGTATTTGTGTGTGAACTTGTTAGTATGCCTACTGTGGGGTATAAAACGCAGGTCTCTTATAAAAGTAATGCTCTGTCCAATTTATGTTTTCCCTTCTAACCACATTATATATATTTATATTATTACTATTATCGTATATTTTATAGAGACTTATATATGCATTATAAAAACATCCCAACTTATAAAAGTAAATGTCTAACGGAAGTTGGCAAGGAAAATCCTGGTTGTTTTTGACTCACAGGCAAGGAAAATCCTGGTGATTGCGTACAAAAGCTTGCGAAGATTTTAAGGACAAATTTAATAATAACGCGCTCATTTTTATTTTGAGCAATAACTCGCTAATTTCTTAATTATATATATATATATATATATATATATATATATATATATATATATAACGTGCCTCTCCAGTTTATTCTTGATATTAATTGCTCCTTCTAACATAACATTATACTCCCTCCGTCCGAAAATACTTGTCATCAAAATGGACAAAAAGGGATGTATCTAAAACTAAAAAACATCTAGATACATCCCTTTTATCCATTTTGATGACAAGTATTTCCGGACGGAGGGAGTATATATAACGAGCCCACCTAATACGTGTATTTCAAGGAAGTGCAAATGGGCTGGGATTTCTTAGAAAATATAAATGGGCTTGATTGACGTGAAATTATTTGTTCACCCAGCCCAGCAAATGGACTGTACATTCTAGAAAACATGGGTTAAATATATGCCACATTTTTGCAGGCTGACATGTGGGCCGATAGGTCGAAGCCTACGCAGGGCGTTGTCAAGTTGGTCAACAAATGATTGTGTCATCCACATCCATTGGATTTATATCCAACAGCCGGCATGCACCTTCAATCTCTCGTCTTCTTCCTCCAGCGTCGCCGGGACCGCCTGGTCCGGCCTTCGGCGGCTAGCGGTTCTGCTTAGCACGCATCGCTGCGAAGCACTACCCCACCGCCGGCCAGGCTATCCCTCCACCCCTCGACACCTCCTGTTATTCTCCATAGACTAAAGCCACACGCCGCAATAGAACCAGTTATAACCCTTCTCCTCCTCTCAATCTGCGACTCCACTGCCACGTTTTCCCATCTCCGAGTCGTTCCCGTCCGGGGCCTCGCTGTTGTCCACCGCCTCACTGCGTTCGGTGCGGCATGGTCAATAAACGGGAGTCATCGAAAGAGGACTTTACGTGCAGAGCCTGACGGCTGGGACCCACGAGGTCCATAGTCGCACGCAAGGAAAGTTCCTCCTTATTAAGCTAAAAAAATATTTCCTCCACCTGACAGCTGGGACCCACCGGCTGTATCTTCGCACGGAAGGAAGTGCCTCCTTGTTTTGCGAAAAAAATTATTCATCCCATTGACAGCTGGGACCCGTCAGATTTGGTGATTGACTTGTGGGCCTACTAAGCGGACGTGTACGCACGACTTTGTCAACTTAATCAACAAATGATTCTAGCAGCTGGACCGTTGGATATAATCCAACAGCCGTGCTCCTTCTTCAACCTCAGTTCTTGCTCCTGTCTCTCGTGGGCGGCACCGTGGCTGTGCTGCCGTGCACCCGAACGAGTGAAGTTTCCCACTCCTCTCCATCTGTGACTCCACTGCATCTTAATAAATAGTAACGTCTTTGGTTTTAGCCCGGTTTTCTGTAGATTAACCAGGCAATTCTCTTCTTCTTAATTAATCGACGAGGCAATTCTTTTGCCTCCGTTTTGAAAAAAATAGTAACGTCTAACTGAGCCAGTTAGTTAGATGCGTACACTTGGTGTAGTAGGATCTTTATTTAGTTTGATGCATACACTTGTTCTTTTTTGGTAGCCCTTTTGTAATGATGGCTGATGTTTGGTTTGGAAGAGAGAGCTGCGTCTTCACTCTTCTGGCCTGCTTACTACTTCTGTTGCACCCCCAACCCTGGTTGCTGTTGCTGCTGTTTTCAATGTACAATCAGTAGTATATTTCGTCTGTTGGTTGAATAAATGTGTTGTTAGAACGACAAACACAATGTTTTGGAAGTCGTTGCACGGTTCGATCCTTTAGTGCCCCGTATCGTACGTAAGGCATACTATTTATCGTACGGAACACATTTTTTTGAAACTCGGAAAACATTTTCCACTTGTTGATAACATGCAGCCCACTGATGAAGGCCCAATAGAGAAGCTCATAATTAACTGGAAGGGAGGCTCTCACATGAATCCGGCCCAGGTACATCCTCATGGTCCCCTAAACATAAATAAATAAATAAATAAAGCTAAATGCTCATGCACCAGTTCTTTTGGAAAATAGGTAGCCCAGTATTTCTTTTTGAAGAATACCCAAGCTAGGCCTATTTATTTTCTCCGAATTACTGGGCTGCAAATCTTTCAGGACGAGGAGGGATGCATTCCGGCCTGGCTTAAGAGTATGGTCAATGTCTATTAAAAGTAATATCAAAAGGGGTTGAAAATTCCAAAAAAATTATAGCAAATGGGATATAAGTTTCTTTTTTTGTTTTTGTTCTTCACTGATATCTTATACGTATTACATTGGATTTAACATGACATAGTACTAATTTATTTTTAAATTTGTTTTAGTATGGCTATTAATTTTCGGATTAAGAATATTTCGTTCCCCAGCAAAAATTTGCGAATTTTCAAAATTTCCCACATATTTAGTTAATTTTTTGACCCTGGTACTAACCAGAAAATGGCCAGCAATTCTAAAAATGGAAAACGGGCTGCAATAAATTCCATATGAATTAGAAAATGAGTAAAAATTATAAAAATAATAGCAAATTGGCTGACTTGTTTACGCAAGACTTTATCAGTGAACACACGATTCTAGCAGCAGTTAGTGTTGGATGTCCATCCAACGGCGGACGTGCTTCTTCAATATCTGATCTTCCTGCTCCTGCCGCCTAAACTAGCTGGCGGGACTGCCTGCTCCCTCCTCTTGTGGCCCGCTGTGATGCCGCGCAGGCTTCCCCGGCCCACCCTACTCCCTCCGCTGGCCTGGCCGCACGCAATCAACTGCCTCCTTATTACGCGAAAAAAAATGATTCCTCCCACTGACATTTGGGGCGCACCGGTTGGGAGGCTGACCTGTGGGCCTACTAAGTTGACGCGTACGCAGGGCTTTTCAACTTAGTCAACAAATGATTCTAGCAGCAGTAACCGTTGGATTTAAATCGAACGGTCCTGCTGCTTCTTCAATGGCTGCTCTTCTTGCACTAGCCGCCCAAACCAGCGCCGGGGAGACCGCCTGCTCCTGCCTCCAGTGGCCGGCTGTGTTACCGATGAGGCCTCATCGCCCCCTACTACTCCCACCGCTAGCTAGGCCCTGCGGCGATGGCAGCCTCACACCGCAGCCGAACTACTGAACCCTCGTACTCCTGTCCACGTGGGCATCCACTGCCGCGTCTTCCTAGGCCTCGCCGTCATCCCCTTCCTAGGCCTCGCCGTCGTCCACCGCCTTGGTGCTCTCGGCGCGGTGTGGTCAACGTGGTCAAGGACATTCCATCGGAAGAGTACTGTACGTGGAGAGGCTGACAGCTGGATCCATGGCCACAGCCCAGTTTTTTTTGTGATTTGTCAAGTAAGTCGCTTTGTCAGGCCTGTTGGGCTACAAATCTTTCAAGAAGAGGAGAGCTTTCATTCGGCTGGCCGAGAAAATAGCCCATCAGTAATGAGAAATGGGCTGTACATTTTTAAAACACATCAAACCAGCAATTAGTTTCAAATATCTTTTTTCATTTCGAGATTTGAAATTACATTAATTTTTATGCGTGGAGAATTTGTTGGATTTTATATTGATATACATTTATTTTTAAAATCAGTTTGAATGTGAGTTGAAATTTCGGGATTAAAAACAGTTCGGACCAGACCGAAATATGCAAAATTTCATATAATTTTTTAACTGTGGCCACAATATGGGCTGTAATGCTAACAAAAAGAATATGGGCTCCAAAAAAACCTTAATAATTAGCAAATTGGCTGTAAATTATTAGAAATAATGGCAGATGGGTTGTATGCTGTTTTCCATAGATTTGAGGCTTTCCTAAAAAAAGGTTGACGCACAAGCAGTGACTGTTGGATGGCCATCCAACGGCCGTCGTGCTTCTTCAATCTCTGCTCTTCCTGCTCCAGCCGCTCAAACAGGCGCCAGCGGGACTACCTGCTCCCTCCTCCCCGTGGCCGGCTCTGCTGCCACGCAGGCCTCACCGCCCCACCGTACTCCCATCGCTGGCCTAGCCATCCCTCTACTCACCCACACCTGCTGTTATTCTCCGGCGACGACAGACGAACCAGTAAACCCTCGTACAGTCGTACTCCCCTCCGCGTGGGAAACAACTGCCGAGTCTTCCCTGCCTCCGTGTTGTTCCCTTCATAGGCCTCGCCGTCATCCACCGTCCTGGTGCTCTCGGCACGGCCTGGTCAACATGGTCAACGACCGACATGCATCTGAAGTGGACTTTGCGTGGAGAGGCCGGCAGCTGGGTCCATGGCCGCACGCAAGGAAATGCCTCTTTATTACGCGCAAAATAATGATCCGTCCACCTGACATCAGGGACCCACCAAAAGGGCCTCTGTATTTCATGAAAAAATGTTACCACCGCTGACAGCTCGGACCCACCAGCTATATCTTCGCACGCAAGGAAGTGCCTTCTTATTACGCACAAAAAAATGAATACTCCCCCTGTTAGCTGGGACCCAGTATAGTGGCAGGCTGACTTGTGGGCCTACTAAGTTGACGGGGACGGAGGGCTTTGTCAACTTAGTCAATATGCACTATTCTAGCTCCAGTGACCGTACGATGTCCATCCAACGACCATAGTGCTTCTTCAACCTCTGGTCTTCTTGCTCCAGCTGCCCAAACCAGCACCGGTCATGCCTCGTGCTCCTGCCTCCTATGGCTGGCTGCGATGCGGCGGAGGCCTCACCGCCCCCTACTACTCCCACCGCTGGCCAGGCCATCCCTCTACTCACCCACACCCCCTGTTATTCTGCAACGACAGCAGCCTCACACTGCAACGAACCAGTGAACTCTCGTACTCCTCTACACGTGGGCATCCACTCCCGCGTCTTCCCCAGCTCCGTGTTGTGCCCTTCCTAGGCCTCGCCGTCGTCCACCGCCCTGGTGCTCTCGGCGCGGCATGGTCAACGTGGTCAAGGAACGGCTTCCATCGGAAGTGGACTGTACATGGAGAGGCTGACAGCTGGGTCCACGGCCGCAGCAAGGAAGTGCCTGCTTATTACGTGCAAAATAATTATTCCTCCACCTGACAGCGGGGACCCACTGGACGGGCCATCGTATTTCGCCCCCTGACTGTTGGGACCCACCAGCTACATCTTCGCACGCAATGAAGTGCCTGACAGTCGGGACCCACCTGGTCGAAGCGTACGTAGCGTTGTCATTCTGGTCGCGAACGTGTACGTACATATATACTGGTGGATGTAGAGGCGCGCACGTGTCGTAGTAGAGGCGGCCAGGGTGCAAGAAAGAAAATACGGCCACGTATGTGTACATACGGGCGGGGTCTCGAACGCCTACTCGCGCATACGTATGGCCAGGGCTCGTGTACATGGCTGGGGCGGAACAGAGAAGCATCGTCATTGTCATGTTCATGGGGAGGCAACGGAATGCGTCGTGTTCATGGGGAGGTGACGGAATGCGTCGTGTTCATGGGGAGGCAACAGAATGCGTCGTGTTCATCGGGAGGGCTTGGACGGAACATGCGATGGAAACGACGCCTGGCGTACCGCAAAACGGAGGAAACGGCCTTGTGTTCGACCAGCCACGTTCGAAACGGGATCCTGTTCATCTGGAGGGGTCTGGTGTACCGCAAAACAGAAAAAAACGGACCTCCTACGGTCGAAACGGGGGTCCTGTTCATCGGGAAGGGTGTGGCGTACCGCAAAACGGACGAAACGGACTTGTGTTGGAGTGCTACGGTCGAAACGGGGGTCTTGTTCATCAGGAGGGGTGTGGCGTACCGCAAAACGGGACTCCACGGGATACTGTTCATCTCCACCGTCGACCCCCTCCAGCCTCCATGAGCTACTGTTCATCCACCATCGACCTCCTCCAGCCTCCACCTGCGACTGTTCATCCATGGGCTCCTGTTCATCCAGCCTCCACCGCGCGCTACTCCACCGGCTACTGTTCAACCAGCCCTCTCCACGGGCTCCTGTTCAACCACCCCTCCACGGGCTACTGTTCGTCCTGCCCTCCACCGTCTACTGTTCATCCTACCCTCCACGGGGTGGTCCTGTTCATCCAGCCCTCCACGGGGTCCTGTTCATCCAGCCCCAACCGGCTCGATCGATTGGGGTCCTGTTCATCCAGAGGCAACACCACAGGGTCCTGTTCATCCACCCCCACCGGGAACTATTCATCCAACCCCCCCTGCAACGCTCACTGTTCATCCAGAGGCAGCATCGATCGGCTTCAGTTAGCAGCAGTAGCGAAGGAATCACTCGATCGGGTTCAGTTAACAGCCATCGATCGATCGCTCGGGTTCAGTAACGCGGAGCCTGCAGTGCAATCGCTCGGGTTCAGTTAGAGCCCAACGCCTCGCTCGGGTTCAGTTAGAGCCAACGCCTCGCACACACGCGCATTGCTACCTCTTGAGCTTGTGTTGGATTTCCCCGAAGAGGAAGGGATGATGCAGCAGAGTAGCGTAAGTATTTCCCTCAGTTTTTGAGAACAAAGGTATCAATCCAGTAGGAGGCCACGCTCAAGTCCCTCGTACCTGCACAAAACGATAGCTACTCGCAACCAACACAATTAGGGGTTGTCAATCCCTTCACGGTCACTTACGAGAGTGAGATCTGATAGATATAATATTTTTTTGGTATTTTTGGTATAGAGATGCAAAGTGAAAAGTAAAAGGCAAAGTAAAAAGCAAAGCAAGATTAAAGTGATGGAGATTGATATAATAAGAATAGACCCGGGGGCCATAGGTTTCACTAGTGGCTTCTCTCAAGAGCATAAGTATTCTATGGTGGGTGAACAAATTACTGTTGAGCAATTGACAGAATTGAGCATAGTTATGAGAATATCTAGGCATGATCATGTATATAGGCATCACGTCCGTGACAAGTAGACCGAAACGATTCTGCATCTACTACTATTACTCCACTCATCGACCGCTATCCAGCATGCATCTAGAGTATTAAGTTAAAAACAGAGCAACGCTTTAAGCAAGATGACATGATGTAGAGAGATAAATTCATGCAATATGAAATAAACCCCATCTTGTTATCCTCGATGGAAACGATGCAATACGTGCCTTGCTGCCCCTTCTGTCACTGGGAAAGGACACCGCAAGATCAAACCCAAAGCTAAGCACTTCTCCCATGGCAAGAACTACCAATCTAGTTGGCCAAACCAAACGGATAATTCGAAGAGACTTGCAAAGGTAACCAATCATACATAAAAGAATTCAGAGAAGATTCAAATATTATTCATAGATAGACTTGATCATAAACCCACAATTCATTGGTCTCAACAAACACACCGCAAAAAGAAGAAGATTACATCGAATAGATCTCCACGAGAGAGGGGGAGAACTTTGTATTGAGATCCAAAAAGAGAGAAGAAGCCATCTAGCTACTAACTATGGACCCGAAGGTCTGAGGTAAACTACTCACACTTCATCGGAGAGGCTATGATGATGTAGAAGCCCTCCGTGATGACGGCCCTCAACGGCGGAGCTCCGGAACATGCCCCAAGATGGGATCTCGTGGATACAGAAAGTTGCGGTGGTGGAATTAGGTTTTTTGCTCCTCTTCTGGTCGTTTGGGGGTATGCAGGTATATATAGGAGGAAGGAGTACGTCGGTGGAGCACCGAGGGGCCCACAAGGCAGGGGGCGCACCCTAGGGGGGCGCCCCCCACCCTCGTGACCGCCTCTTTGACTCATTGGAGTAGGGTCCAAGTCTCCTGGATCACGTTCGGTGAGAAAATCACGTTCCCGAAGGTTTTATTCTGTTTGGACTCCGTTTGATATTCTGTTTCTCTGAAATACTGAAATAGGAAAAAAAACAATTCTAGGCTGGGCTCCGGTTAATAGGTTAGTCCCAAAAATAATATAAAAGTGGAAAATAAAGCCCAATATAGTCCAAAACAGTAGATAATATAGCATGGAGCAATCAAAAATTATAGATACGTTGGAGACGTATCAGGCATCCCCAAGCTTAATTCCTGCTCGTCCTCGAGTAGGTAAATGATAAAAAGAGAATTTTTGATGCGGAGTGCTACTTGGCATAATTTCAATGCAAATCTTCTTAATTGTGATATGAATATTCAGATTCGAAAGATTCAAGACAAAAGTTTATATTGAAATAAAAATAATAATACTTCAAGCATACTAACAAAGCAATTATGTCTTCTCAAAATATCGTGGCCAAAGAAAGTTTTCCCTACAAAATCATATAGTCTGGCTATGCTCTATCTTCACCACACAAAGTATTTAAATCATGCACAACCCCGATGACAAGCCAAGCAATTGTTTCATACTCTAACTTTTTCAAAACTTTTTCAATCTTCACGCAATACATGAGCGTGAGCCATGGATATAACACTATAGGTGGAATAGAATGGTGGTTGTGGAGAAGACAAAAATGAGAAGGTAGTCTCACATCAACTAGACATATCAACGGGCTATGGAGATGCCCATCAATAGATATCATTGGAGTGAGTAGGGATTGCCATGCAACGGATGCACTAGAGATATAAGTATATGAAAGCTCAAAAAGAAACTAAGTGGGTGTGCATCCAACTTGCTTGCTCATGAAGACCTAGGGCAATTTGAGGAAGCCCATCATTGGAATATACAAGCCAAGTTCTATATTGAAAGATTCCCACTAGTATATGAAAGTGATAACATGAGAGACTCTCTACTATGAAGATCATGGTGCTACTTTGAAGCACAAGTGTGGTAAAAGGATAGTAACATTGTCCCTTCTCTCTTTTTCTCTTATTTTTTATTTATATTTTTTTATTCGGGCCTTTTCTCTTTTTTTATGGCCTCTTTTCTTTCTCTTTTTATTTGGGCTTCTTTGGCCTCTTTTATTTATTTTTCATCCGGAGTCTCATCCCGACTTATGGGGGAATCATAGTCTCCATCATTCTTTCCTCGCTTGGGACAATGCTCTAAAAATGATGATCATCACACTTTTATTTTTCTTACAACTCAACAATTACAACTCGATACTTAGAAGAAAATACGACTCTATATGAATGCCTCCGGCGGAGTACTGGGATATGCAATATGACAATGATGAATGTGTCATGATAAAAGGAACGGTGGAAAGTTGCATGGCAATATATCTCGGAATCGCTATGGAAATGCCATAATAGGTAGGTATGGTGGCTGTTTTGAGGAATGTATATGGTGGGTGTATGATACCAGCGAAAGGTGCGCGGTATTAGAGAGGCTAGCTAAGGTGGAAGGGTGAGAGTGCGTACAATCCATGGACTCAACATTAGTCATAAAGAACTCATATACTTATTGCAAAAATATAGAAGTTATCAAAGCAAAGTATTACGCGCATGCTCCTAGGGGGATAGATTGGTATTAAAAGACCATCGCTCGTCCCTGACCGCCACTCATAAGGAAGACAATCAATAAATAAATCATGCTCCAACTTCATCACATAACGGTTCACCATACGAGCATGCTACGGGAATCACAAACTTTAACACAAGTATTCTTTAAATTCACAACTACTCAACTAGCATGACTCTAATATTATCACCTCCATATCTCAAAACAATTATCATGCTTCAATCTTTTCTTAGTATTCAACACACTCAAAAGAAAGTTTCACAAATCTTGAATACCAAGCATATTATTATTAAGCAAATTACCATGGTATTAAGAGACTCTCAAAATAATTTAAGTGAAGCATGAGAGATCAATAGTTTCTTTAAAACAAATCCACCACCGTGCTCTAAAAAATCTAAGTGAAGCACATAGAGCAAAATTATAACGCTCAAAAGATATAAGTGAAGCACATAGAGCAAAACTACTTAGCTCAAAAATATATAAGTGAAGCACATAGAGTATAACTACATAGCTCAAAAGATATAAGTGAAGCACATAGAGTATTCTATCAATTTTTAATTCATGTATGGCTCTCTCAAAAGGTGTGTACAGCAAGGATGATTGTGGCATACTAAAACACAAAGACAAAAATAATACAATACGCTCCAAGCAAAACACATATCATGTTGGTGAATAAAAATATAGCTCCAAGTAAATTACCGATGGAAGTGGAAGAAAGAGGGGATGCCTTCCGGGGCATCCCCAAGCTTTGACTTTTTTGTGTCCTTGGATTATCTTGGGGGTGCCATGGGAATCCCCAAGCTTAGTCTCTTGCCACTCCTTGTTCCATAATCCATCAAAACAATTCACCCAAAACTTGAAAACTTCACAACACAAAACTCAATAGAAATCTCGTGAGCTCCGTTAGAGAAAGAAAACAAAAGACCAATTCAAGGTACTGTAATGAACTAATTATTTATTTATTTTGGTTTTAAACCTACTGTATTCCAACTTATCTATGGATTATAAACTATTTTACTAGCCATAGATTCATCAAAATAAGCAAACAACACACGAAAAACAGAATCTGTCAAAAACAGAACAGTCTGTAGTAATCTGTAACTAACGCAAACTTCTGGAACCCGAAAAATTCTAAAATAAACTTCTGGACGTGAGGAATTTATCCATTAATCATCTTCAAAAATAATTAACTAAATATCAATTTCCAAATAAAAATGACAGCAGTTCTCGTGAGCGCTAAAGTTTCTGTTTTTTACAGCAAGTTCAACAAGACTTTCCCCAAGTCTTCCCAACGGTTCTACTTGGCTCAAACACTAATTAAACACAAAAAACACAACAAAAACAGAGGCTAAATAATTTATTTATTACTAAACAGGAGCAAAAATCAAGGAATAAAAATAAAATTGGGTTGCCTCCCAACAAGCGCTATCGTTTAACGCCCCTAGCTAGGCATAAAAGCGAGGATAGATCTAGGTATTGTCATCTTTAGTAGGCAATCCATAAGTGGCTCTCATAATAGTTTCATATGAAAATTTTATTTTCTTTCTAGGAAAGTGTTCCATGCCCTTTTTAATGTAAATTGAAATCTAATATTCCCTTCCTTCATATCAATAATTGCACCAACCGTTCTAAGGAAAGGTCTACCAAGAATAATAGGGCAAGAAGGATTGCAATCTATATCAAGAACAATGAAATCTATTGGCACATAATTCCTATTTGAAACAACAAGAACATCATTAATTCTTCCCATAGGTTTCTTAATAGTGGAATCCGCAAGATGCAAGTTTAGAGAGCAATCATCAAAATCGCAGAAATCTAGCAAATCACACAAAGTTTTGGGGATAGTGGAGACACTAGCACCCAAATCACACAAAACATAAAACTCATGATCTTTAATTTTAATTTTAATAGTTGGTTCCCACTCATCATTGAGTTTTCTAGGGATAGAAACTTTCAACTCAAGTTTTTCTTCATAAGATTGCATCAAGGCATCAACAATATGTTCGGTGAAAGCTTTCTTTTGACTATAAGCATGTGGAGAATTTAGCACGGATTGCAACAAGGAAATACAATCAATTAAAGAGCAACTTTCATGATTAAATTCCTTGAAATCCAATATAGTGGGTTTAGCAACATCTAGATTATTATCTCTTTCAATCCCACTTTCATCAATTTCATCATAAAGATCTAAATACTCCGAATTTTTAGAACGCCTTCTAAGTAAAGGAAGATCATATTCAGTTTATCAAGATTCATATTGAAAAACAAAGATTTAATAGGAGACACATCAATATATTTTAGATCTTCATCTTGATTTTCGTAGGAATTGGAAGAACACGCTTTAATAAAGACTTCTTTGGAAGCACGCATCCTAGCGGTTCTTTCCTTGCACTCATCAATGGAAATTCTCATGGCTTTGAGAGACTCATTGATATCATGCTTAGGAGGAATAGATCTAAGCTTTAAATAATCAATCTCAAGAGAAATTCTATCAACGTTCCTAGCCAAATCATCAACTTTAAGCAATTTCTCTTCAAGCAAAGCATTAAAATTCTTTTGTGAACTCATAAACTCTTTAACACTATTCTCAAATTTAGAGGGCATATTATTATAATTTCCATAAGATTTGTTGTAGGAATTCCCATAATTATTAGAAGGACTACTAGGATATGGCCTAGGATTAAAATTCCCTCTATAAGCGTTGTTACCAAAATTATTCCTACCAACAAAATTTACATCCATAGATTCATTGTTATTCTCAATCAAAGTAGACAAAGGCATATCATTAGGATCAGAAGAAACACTCTTAGTAGCAAATAATTTCATAAGTTCATCCATCTTTCCACTCAAAACATTGATTACTTCTATCGCATGCACTTTTTATTAGAAGATCTTTTAGTATGCCATTGAGAATAATTAACCATAATATTATCTAGGAGTTTAGTAGCATCTCCTAAAGTGATTTTCATAAAAGTGCCTCCCATGGCCGAATCTAAAAGATTTCTAGAAGCAAAATTCAATCCGGCATAAAAAATTTGTATAATCATCCACAGATTCAAACCATGAGTAGGGCAATTACGTATCATTAATTTCATCCTCTCCCAAGCTTGTGCAACATGTTCATGATCAAGTTGCTTAAAGTTCATAATATCGTTTCTAAGAGAGATGATCTTAGCAGGAGGGAAATACTTAGAGATAAAAGCATCTTTGCACTTGTTCCAAGAATCAATACTATTTTTAGGCAAAGACGAAAACCAAGCTTTAGCACGATCTCTAAGCGAAAAAGGAAATAGCTTAAATTTAACAACATCATTATCGACATCTTTTTTCTTTTGCATATCACATAAATCAACGAAGCTATTCAGATGAGTAGCGGCATCTTCACTAGGAAGGCCGGCGAATTGATCTTTCAACAAAGCAGTATTGATTTCACAAGATTCAGTATTGGCAAGAGGAGCAATCGGAGTGCTAAGGAAATCATTATTATTGGTATTGGTGAAGTCACACAATTTGGTAGTATCTTGAGCCATCGCGAAAAACAAGCTATCCAACACACGAGCAAACAAAAGGCAAGCGGGCAAAAAGAGGCAAATAGAGAGGGAGGATAGAGAGAGAGAGAGGGCGAATAAAACGGCAAGGGTGAAGTGGGGGAGAGGAAAACGAGAGGCAAATGGCAAATAATGTAATGCGAGAGATAGGGATTGTGATGGGTACTTGGTATGTTGACTTTTTGCGTAGACTCCTCGGCAACGGCGCCAGAAATCCTTCTTGCTACCTATTGAGCTTGCGTTGGATTTCCCTGAAGAGGAAGGGATGATGCAGCAGAGTAGCATAAGTATTTCCCTTAGTTTTGAGAACCAAGGTATCAATCCAGTAGGAGGGCACGCTCAAGTCCCTCGTACCTGCACAAAACGATAGCTACTCGCAACCAATGCGATTAAGGGTTGTCAATCCCTCCATGGTCACTTATGAGAGTGATATCTGATAGATATAATATTTTTTGGTATTTTTGGTATAGAGATGCAAAGTGAAAAGTAAAAGGCAAAGTAAAAAGCAAAGCAAGATTAAAGTGATGGAGATTGATATGATAAGAATAGACCCGGGGGCCATAGGTTTCACTAGTGGCTTCTCTCAAGAGCATAAGTATTCTACGGTGGGTGAACAAATTACTGTTGAGCAATTGACAAAATTGAGCATAGTTATGAGAATATCTAGGCATGATCATGTATATAGGCATCACGTCCGTGACAAGTAGACCGAAACGATTCTGCATCTACTACTATTACTCCACTCATCGACCGCTATCCAGCATGCATCTAGAGTATTAAGTTAAAATAGACACTACTAGGAAAAGGCCTACTAATGGCGCACCAGTTTTGCCTACTAATGGCGCATCACTGGTGCGCCATTAGTATCACGCCACTAGTATTTATTACTAATGGCGCACCACAGGTGCGCCATTAGTATCTGGTATACTAATGGCGCACCACCCAGTGCGCCATTAGTATATAACACCATGCGCCATTAGTATGCCTCCCAGGGCCATATTTAATCATGTGCTTTGGCACACTAATGGCGCACTACGGATGGATGCGCCATTAGTATACTTGGCATACTAATGGCGCACTCTGTAGTGATGCGCCATTAGTATGAATATTAGGTTTTATTTTTTACTTTTCTGATTTTAGCACAGGTTACAAAATATATTATTTGACTGAATATAGACAGTAGCACACAGCAATAGCAGATTCATCTTGATAGTCATCGAACCAACCTTACTTAATTGTTCTTAGCACATGATCATCAGTATTAGGCAGGACCTAAATACCCTATTTAAGCTAAAATAGCATAAAACGATATAGACCCTGACTCTCCATTATGGAGAATGGAGAACATCCTGTCTCCAATTCTTGCGCTTCGCTTCCTTTTGCTTCTAAGAAGCTCCTTACGACTGTCCATACATTTTTTCCATCCTTTGATTTTCATGTCTCCACTTCTTTTAGAAATCTCGTATGGACAGTTGAGATTCGTAGGATGACCTGGCTGTATGTTCAAAACATTAACACTACCTTTCTAATACATCATATGAGGCACACAATTCTCTGGGATTATCTATTGAAAAACATAGTAATAACTTCATAGTTAGCAATGATGTACTAGTTTTAGAAGTATGCAAAAGATGCACAGATGTCGTAATAGTAAAAATCTTACTAGGGTATCTCCATGGTAGTTACCGTAGTTGAACACATGCACTAGTGGCACGTATTTACCATAATGTTGAGGAGTTTGATTGTGGATAGTGTAATTCTCAATGTCAGTACAAAATCCGACCAGATGATTTTTCTCCTTGTAAGTTGTTAATTCGGAGCCATCGGTGTAGTGGGTTTTGTCTACCATCTCCCGCACATTCTTTGAACAATAAAAATAAGTTGTCAATGGAAATAAGATGTCAACTATTTTGAAATAAACAATATAAATTAGCTAATAACTATGTTTGAGAAACTCACATAGCGGTAGAACTGGAGGCGTATCAACAAGGACCCAAATGTCCATATTGTCTTGGTTGATGTCAGGATTACCAAGATCCATGGTGATAAGCATACCCTCATCAAAACCATACATCTTACAAAATGCTTCCCAATTTTTGCAACCAAAATGGGTTACGCTCTCAGAATTATACAGATTTACTTCAAAGTCCACATCATGATGAGTCCTTAGGTGAATTTTCTTTGTTTCAGAAATTTCATGGTCTTCAAAATCTATCCTCTCCAAGACATAGCGTCTTGCATGGCATGGGATAACCTATACTCGAATTGTAAAAGATGAAAATTACATGTTCAAATAGTTGAAGTAATGCTTAATTATGAAAATAACACTTGTCGTTGTTGTGTACCGTTTCAACTTCGAAGGTCTCCTCGAGCTTAATGTTGAAGCGCCGATCATCGTCCAGGTGAGGCATATCGCACAAACCTCGATTGTCGTGGCACCAGTTGCACTCCGCCAGGAGACTTTCATCGTCCGATGATGATGACGACATATCCTACGTTCATAATTCAAAACTACATCATTAGGGTTTGTCGACACCGAGGCATCCTAAAAGCTAAGCTTTTATCATTTAGGGTTTGTCGACGCTGAGGCACCCTAAAAGCCTAATCTTTCATCATTTAGGTTCTAATCGACACCGAGGCACCCTAAAAGCCAAGGTTTTATCATTTAGGGTTTGTCGACGTCGAGGCACCCTAAAAGCCTAAGCTTTCATCATTTAGGTTTTGTCAACGCTAATGCATGCATTAGTCGCAAGTACCCCATATGTCCTATTTTTAGCAAAGTCATGCTAAAATTCACGGAAAATTTCAGCATGGCCTTTGCTAAAAATAGGACATATGGAGTACCCGAATTTGCCGGAACAGAAGTTAATCGACATTCCAGCAAACTCAAGGGCCTCTCGGGGTACCTGCAAATTCATCACGACACAATGGTCGGAGACAAAACCCAGCAAACTAGCAAGATGATCATCATCTTTAAAAGTCATTACTTGTCAAATACAGAAGAAGGAACAATTTATTTGTGACATAGTTGGCCCATACAGAAGAAGCAACACCCTGCACTAGCCTAAAAACAAGTGAAGTTTCACCCATATAAGAACAACTTTATAAAAACAGAGAAGTTGCTATGTTTTTTCTACTGCTAGGAAAAACATCACTCATTGGAAATGAAAATCTTAGTACCAGCATTTTGAACTTTGAAATGAAATACAGTAGTAGTATTAGTAGTATATGGAGTAGTATCTTGTCTAGTAGTAGTATTAGTTGTATATGGAGTAGCAAGTTTTGCCTCAGAGACCGCAAAAGCTATGTTTTTTCTCAATTCAGATAGCTAAGTGGAGAACCACGTCAAGTCCTATTTTAATACTCTATTTCTCAATGCATGCAATTGGTTTCATCTGGACTACATCATAGAACCACCAATAAAGGACACTAAAAATATATAGAGATGCCTACGGTTCCTATCCTTGAGTAGCATGATTAGAGATGAGTAGATCTCCTAAAGGTGTCATAAGCACCTGCTGTTACTCTTGGAAGCAATGCAAACATGTAAAAGTTATTACTGTTGACAATACTACTCAAATATCCAACTATCAGGCCACAAGGCATGATAATCCATCTAATCTAATGAAATCTAAACTCAACTTGATCATGGTTCATGCCCTCAGACACATCAGCACCTCAAGAATGCCATGACAAAAATGAAAAGGACCAAGACAATCACCACACAAGTGAAGAGAGAACTCGGGGCCTCTTTGACCAAAATGAAAAGGACCAATACAATGAAAAGGACCAGTGAGATGAAAAAACTAAGGTAAGGGGGGACATCAAAACGCAGAAGTGCATAACACAAGCTCACCGACATAGACACACATAACAGCCGCACAACAGCATAAACATTAAACATGTGCAGAGATCACAATCAACAGAGGCATAACAGTAGAAATTACAGGTGTAGATTACTCTGTTCAACAAACTTCCTATCCGTCCAACAATGTTTCTAAATCTAAACTTTTTCAGTTAACAGAACCTAAACCTGACAGTGTTCAGTTAACAGAAAGGAGGGAGGGGAATCGGTGCAGCTCACTGAGAGGAAGATGATGGCGAGCTCGTGCGGGGATCGACGGTGAGGCCGCGGTGGCCGAAGGTGGAAGAAGGCGCAGACGCCCTAGAGGGTGGAGGCGTCGGTGTTGTAGAGGTGCCGGAGACCTTGCCCTGCGAGACAGAGAAGGGGCCGTCAGCCCCGGCGCAGGCGGGGGGCAAGGGGAGGAGGAGGAGGGGAAGGGGAGGAGGAGGGTCGGGGGGGCGTACAGTGCTGCGTCGCTGCTCGGTGCCGACGACCAGAGGAAGG
>NC_041388.1:597307113-597307652 GCF_002162155.2 Triticum dicoccoides
CGGGGGCGCGGGGGCGGTGGGAGCGGCGGGGGTGGGGGCGCGGGGGCACGTGGGCGGCGGGGTGGAGTCCGGCGGGGGTCGGGGCCGCGGCGTCGTGGGTCTGGCGAGGGAGAGAGGGACGAAAGGGGATCTCTGGCGAGGGAGAGGGAGGACTTAGCTATAGGGGGAAGCTTACTAATGGCGCACCACCCGTCGGTGCGCCATTAGTAATCTTTTTTTTAGATAGCAATGGCGCACCCACCGCTGGTGCGCCATTAGAAATCTTTTTTTAGATAGCAATGGCGCACCACCAGGCCGGTGCGCCATTAGTATATTTATTATTATTATTATTATTTAATAAATGAATATGAATATGAAACAGTAATATTTTTTATAAAAACAGTAATAATTGTTGTTTAACAACAATTGTAGTCTACAATTTTTTATAATTATTTTTTAGAAAATGAATATGAATATGAAATAGTAATAATTTTTTATAAAAACAGTAATAATTTTTTAAAAAATATCATTAAATTTGTTATTTGAAAATATCATCGACG
>NC_041388.1:597307865-597318701 GCF_002162155.2 Triticum dicoccoides
CGGGGGAGGGCGCGGTGGGTCGGCGGCGGCGGTGGAGCGGGGGAGGGTGCGGGGGGTCGTCGGCAGCGGTGGAGCGGGGGGAGGGTGTGGGGGGGTCCTCGGCGGCGAGGGGGATAGCTATCGAGAGGGAGGGGGATCGAGATCGAGTGTCCTCATGAATATTCAATATTTTTTCATATGGAATATGAAAAAATATCATCAAATTTGAAAAAATATGCATGAATTCAAAAGGTGCCCATGAAATTTAAAAATATTCATGATATCAAAAAGTAAAAAAAAAGTGCCCATTACTAGTTTAAACTAGTAATGGCGCACTATGCAACGATGTGCCATTAATAGTTTTGCAAAAAAGTAAAAAAAAATACAGTAGTGGCGCACTCTACGGCTGGTGCGCCATTAGTAGTTCTAACTACTAATGGCGCACTCTGCCCGGATGCGCCATTAGTATGTTTGAAAAAATGAAAAAAAACATTTTGTTACTAGTGGCGCACTGTGTGCCTGGTGCGCCATTAGTGTCTTCCACACTAATGGCGCACCAACAGATGGTGCGCCATTAGTATATAGTAATGGCGCACCACATGTCTGGTGCGCCATTAGTGTCATTTCCATCTATAGCCCTTTTCCTAGTAGTGAGAGTAACGCTTTAAGCAAGATGACATGATGTAGAGAGATAATTCATGCAATATGAAATAAACCCCATCTTGTTATCCTCGATGGCAACGATGCAATACGTGCCTTGCTGCCCCTTCTGTCACTGGGAAAGGACACCGCAAGATCAAACCCAAAGCTAAGCACTTCTCCCATGGCAAGAACTACCAATCTAGTTGGCCAAGCCAAACGGATAATTCGAAGAGACTTGCAAAGATAACCAATCATACATAAAAGAATTCAGAGAAGATTCAAATATTATTCATAGATAGACTTGATCATAAACCCACAATTCATAGGTCTCAACAAACACAACGCAAAAAGAAGAAGACTACATCGAAAAGATCTCCACGAGAGAGGGGGAGAACTTTGTATTGAGATCCAAAAAGAGAGAAGAAGCCATCTAGCTACTAACTATGGACCCGAAGGTCTGAGGTAAACTACTCACACTTCATCGGAGAGGCTATGATGATGTAGAAGCCCTCCGTGATGACGGCCCTCTCCAGCGGAGCTCCGGAACAGGCCCCAAGATGGGATCTCGTGGATACAGAAAGTTGCGGCGGTGGAATTAGGTTTTTTGCTCCTCTTCTGATCGTTTGGGGGTACGTAGGTATATATAGGAGGAAGGAGTACGTCAGTGGAGCACCGAGGGACCCACGAGGCAGGGGGCACGCCATAGGGGGGCGCTCCCCACACTCGTGACCGCCTCTTTGAATCCTTGGAGTAGGGTCCAAGTCTCCTGGATCACGTTCGGTGAGAAAATAATTTTCCCAAAGGTTTTATTCCGTTTGGACTCCGTTTGATATTATGTTTCTCCGAAATACTGACATAGGCAAAAAACAGCAATTCTGGGCTGGACCTCTGGTTAATAGGTTAGTCCCAAAAATAATATAAAAGTGGAAAATAAAGCCCAATATAGTCCAAAACATTAGATAATATAGCATGGAGCAATCAAAAATTATAGATACATTGGATACGTATCACGCGTACGTGTACGAGAGAAGCGTGCATCGCTCGGCCCCCGACCTCCCACCGTAACCGGGAACTCCCCGAAATTTTCCTCGCCCTTGCTTCTACCATGATTTTTTTCCGTCATGGACGGCCCAAAGAATGTCATGCAGCTGCGTGTCCGGCCTGCCCACGACGAAAAGCCCATTTTCTGTCATGATTTTTTGTCATAGAAGTAGGAGCCCACCACATCTATGATGATACCGGGTTTTGTCACAATTATCGTCATAGAAGTGTCATATGTATGACAGAAAAAAATTTTGTTCGGCCCAAAATGTCACGGATGTGTCTTTTTTGTAGTGTTGAGAGAGACCATCTTCATCCTACACCTCCCACGGATTGATAAACCTTAGGTCATCCACTTGAGGGAAATTTGCTACTGTCCTACAAACCTCTGCACTTGGAGGGCCCAACAACGTCTACAAGAAGAAGGTTGTGTAGTAGACATCAAGAACAAAAGCACACCTTATCATGTTTGCAAACTAGAGAAAGCCTTGTATGGTTTAAAACAGGCCCCAAGAGCCTGGTACTCGAGGTTTAGCACTCAGTTACAACAGCTTGGGTTTACACCATCAAAGGCTGACACTTCATTGTTCTTTTATAACAAAGGCAACATTACTATGTTTGTGCTTGTTTATGTTGATGATATTATTGTTGCTAGCTCAAGTTCAGATGCCACCACTTGCTTGCTTAAGGATCTGAAGGTGGAGTTTGCTATCAATGACTTGGGAGATCTTCACTATTTTCTTGGTATAGATGTTAAACATGTGAAGGATGGTATACTTCTGACTGAATAAAAATACACTGTTGATATACTCAGGAGAGTAGGTTTGGAAAAGTGTAAGCCTGTAAGTACACCAATCTCAACTTCAGGGAAGCTCACAGTTGATAGTGGGGTAGCACCTGGACCAGAGGATGCAACAAATTACAGAAGTGTTATAGGTGCATTACAGTATCTGACTCTCACACGTCCTGATATTTCTTATTCTGTGAACAAGGTATGTCAGTATTTACATGCACCTAGTACCACTCATTGGACAGCAGTTAAAAGAATTGTGAGAATCTTAAGTTCTCAAAGGGACTTGGACTTCAAATTACCAAGTCTCCATCTACACTTGTTACTGCTTATTTAGATGCAGATTGGGCTGGGTGTGCTGATGATAGAAGGTACACGGGTGGTTTTGTTGTATTCCTAGGAACAAATCTTGTGTCATGGAGTGCAAGAAAACATGCTACTGTCTCGAGGTCTAGTACTGAGGCTGAGTATAAGGCTCTAGCAAATGCTACAGCTGAAGTAATGTGGATTCAAACATTGCTGTATGAGCTTGGGATTAAAACTCCACGAACTGCAAGGTAATGGTGTGATAATATTGGTGCAACCTATATTTCAGCTAATCCTGTTTTTCATGCATGAACGAAGCATATTGAAGTTGATTTTCACTTTGTTCGAGAAAGAGTATCTCAAGGACTTCTTGACATAAGATTTATTCCAACTGGTGATCAGCTGCCTGATGGGTTTACATAGCCTCTCACGATGAGAAAAATGGATGGCTTCAAGTACAATCTCAACCTTGGTAAGTTTCCATAGAGGTTCGATTGAAGGGGAGTGTTAGACAACATGATAGATAGAGTTGTAGTTTAAACTCATATATCTCCTTCTATCTGTATTTCTCTCTATTCAGACTATCTCCCTCGATCTCCTGTAATCCAGACGCATCCTAGCGATCATCTCAACTTGGACGCCACGACAAGCTGTTCACCAGAATCAATATATACCCTTGGCCACCTACGGGTGGTAGTACGCTTCCCATAACATCTTACACATTATCGCGCGAACAACCTAGCTCAATGGTTGCTGCTGCTGCTCAAGCTCAACCTCGTGTCATGGTGCTGCCATTTCCCGCACAGGGCCACGTCATCCTGCTCATGGAGCTGCCCCGCAAGCTCGTCGAGCACGGCTTGGAGATAGACGTCGTGAACACCGAGTTCAACCACGGCCGCGTCCTCCAAGCCTTGGCAGAGGATGAAGCAATTGTTGGGGAACGTAGTAATTTCAAAATTTTCCTACGCACACGCAAGATCATGGTGATGCATAGCAATGAGGGAAGAGTGTGATCTACGTACCCTTGTAGACCGATAGCGGAAGCATTAGCACAACGCGGTTGATGTAGTCGTACGTCTTCACGGCCCGACCGATCAAGCACCGAAACTACGGCACCTCCGAGTTCTAGCACACGTTCAGCTCGATGATGATCCTCGGACTCCGATCCAGCAAAGTGTCGGGGAAGAGTTCCATCAGCACGACGGCGTGGTGACGATCTTGATGTACTACCGTCGCAGGGCTTCTCCTAAGCACCGCTACAATATTATCGAGGATTATGGTGGAAGGGGGCACCGCACACGGCTAAGAATATGATCACGTGGATCAACTTGTGTGTCTAGGGGTGCCCCCTGCCCCCGTATATAAAGGATCAAGGGGAGGAGTCCGGCCGGCCCCTATGGCGCGCCAAGGAGGAGTCCTCCTCCTAGTAGGAGTAGGACTCCTACTAGGAGGGGGAAAGAAGTGGGGAGGGAGAAGGAAAGGGGGGCGCCGCCCCCCCCCTCTCCTAGTCTAATTCGTACCAGGGGGAGGAGGCGTGCGGCCCACCTTTGGCTGCCCCTCTCTCTCTCCACTAAGGCCCATATGGCCCATTACTTCTCCGGGGGGGTTCCGGTAACCCTCCGGCTCTCCGAAATCACCCGGAACACTTCCAGTGTCCAAATATAGCCGTCCAATATATCAATCTTTATGTCTCGACCATTTCGAGACTCCTCGTCATGTCCGTGATCACATCCGGGACTCTGAACTAACTTTGGTACATCAAAACTGTAGAGCTCCTTTATAATCACCCAGTTACTTTGTGACGTTTGGTAGCACACAAAGTGTTCCTCCGGTAAACGGGAGTTGCATAATCTCATAGTCATAGGAACATGTATAAGTCATGAAGAAAGCAATATCAACATACTAAACGATCGGGTGCTAAGCTAATGGAATGGGTCATGTCAATCACATCATCCTTCTAATGATGTGATCCCATTAATCAAATGATAACACATGTCTATGGTTAGGAAACATAACCATCTTCGATTAACGAGCTAGTCAAGTAGAGGCATACTAGTGACGTTTGGTTTGTCTATGTATTCACACAAGTATTATGTTTCCGGATAATACAATTCTAGCATGAATAATAAACATTTATCATGATATAAGGAAATAAAATAATAACATTATTATTGCCTCTAGGGCATATTTCCTTCAGTCTCCCACTTGCACTAGAGTCAATAATCTAGATTACACAGTAATGATTCTAACACCCATGGAGCTTTGGTGCTGATCATGTTTTGCTCGTGGAAGAGGCTTAGTCAACGGGTCTGCTACATTCAGATCCGTATGTATCTTGCAAATCTATGTCTCCCACCTGGACTAGATCCCGGATGGAATTGAAGCGTCTCTTGATGTGCTTGGTTCTCTTGTGAAATCTGGATTCCTTTGCCAAGGCAATTGCACCAGTTTTGTCACAAAAGATTTTCATTAGACCCAATGCACTAGGTATGACACCTAGATCGGATATGAACTCCTTCATCCAGACTCCTTCATTTGCTGCTTCCGAAGCAGCTATGTACTCCGGTTCACATGTAGATCCCTCCACAACGCTTTTTTAGAACTGCACCAACTAACAGCTCCACTGTTTAATGTAAACACGTATCTGATTTGCGATTTAGAATCGTCCGGATCAGTGTCAAAGCTTGCATCAATGTAACCACTTACGATGAGCTCTTTGTCACCTCCATATATGAGAAACATATCCTTAGTCCTTTTCAGGTATTTCAGGATGTTCTTGACCGCTGTCCAGTGATCCACTCCTGGATTACTTTGGTACCTCCCTGCTAGACTTATAGCAAGACACACATCAGGTCTGGTACACAGCATTGCATACATGATAGAGCCTATGGCTGAAGTATAGGGAACATCTTTCATTTTCTCTCTATCTTCTGCATTGGTCAGACTTTGAGTCTTACTCAATTTCACACCTTGTAACACAGGCAAGAATCATTTCTTTGCTTGATCCATTTTGAACTTTTTCAAAACTATGTCAAGGTATGTGCTTTTGAAAGTCCAATTAAGCGTCTCGATCTGTCTTTATAGATCTTGATGCCCAATATGTAGGCAGCTTCACCAAGGTCTTTCATTGAAAAACTTTTATTCAAGTATCCTTTTATGCTATCCAAAAATTCTATATCATTTCCAATTAGTAATATGTCATCTACATATAATATCAGAAATGCTACAGAGCTCCCACTCACTTTCTTGTAAATACAGGCTTCTCCAAAAGTCTGTATAAAACCAAATGCTTTGATCACACTATCAAAGCGTTTATTCCAACTCCGAGAGGCTTGCACCAGTCCATAAATGGATCGCTGGAGCTTGCACACTTTGTTAGCTCCCTTTGGATCGACAAAACCTTCCGGCTACATCATATACAACTCTTCTTGCAGAAATCCATTCAGGAATGCAGTTTTGACATCCATTTGCCAAATTTCATAATCATAAAATGCGGCAATTGCTAACATGATTCGGACAGACTTAAGCATCGCTACGGGTGAGAAGGTCTCATCGTAGTCAATCCCTTGAACTTGCTGAAAACCTTTTGCGACAAGTCGAGCTTTGTAGACAGTAATATTACCGTCAACGGCAGTCTTCTTCTTGAAAATCCATTTATTCTCAATTGCTTTCCGATCATTGGGCAAGTCAACCAAAGTCCATACTTTGTTCTCATACATGGATCCCATCTCAGATTTCATGGCTTCAAGCCATTTTGCGGAATCTGGGCTCACCATCGCTTCTTCATAGTTCATAGGTTCATCATGATCTAGTAGCATGACTTCCAGAACAGGATTACCGTACCACTCTGGCGCGGATCTTACTCTGGTTGATCTATGAGGTTCAGTAGTATCTTGTTCTGAAGTTTCATGATCATTATCATTAGCTTCCTCACTAATTGGTGTAGGTGTCACAGAAACAGGTTTCTGTGATGTACTACTTTCCAATAAGGGAGCAGGTACAGTTACCTCATCAAGTTCTACTTTTCTCCCACTCACTTCTTTCGAGAGAAACTCCTTCTCCAGAAAGTTTCCGAATTTAGCAACAAAAGTCTTGCCTTCGGATTTGTGATAGAAGGTGTATCCAATAGTTTCCTTTGGATATCCTATGAAGACACACTTCTCCGATTGAGGTTCGAGCTTATCAAGTTGAAGCTTTTTCACATAAGCATCGCAACCCCAAACTTTCAGAAATGACAACTTTGGTTTCTTGCCAAACCACAGTTCATAAGGCGTCATCTCAACGGATTTTGATGGTGCCCTATTTAACGTGAATGCGGCCGTCTCTAGAGCATATCCCCAAAACGATAGCGGTAAATCAGTAAGAGACATCATAGATCGCACCATATCTAGTAAAGTACGATTACGACGTTCGGACACACCATTACGCTGTGGTGTTCCGGGTGGCGTGAGTTGCGAAACTATTCCACATTGTTTCAAATGTACACCAAACTCGTAACTCAAATATTCTCCTCCACGATCAGATCGTAGGAATTTTATTTTCTTGTTACGATGATTTTCAACTTCACTCTGAAATTCTTTGAACTTTTCAAACATTTCAGACTTATGTTTCATTAAGTAGATATACCCATATCTGCTTAAGTCATCTGTGAAGGTGAGAAAATAACGATATCCGCCACGAGCCTCAACATTCATCGGACCACATACATCTGTATGTATGATTTCCAACAAATCTGTTTCTCTCTCCATAGTACTAGAGAACGGTGTTTTTGTCATCTTACCCATAAGGCACGGTTCGCAAGTACCAAGTGATTCATAATCAAGTGGTTCCAAAAGCCCATCGATATGTAGTTTCTTCATGAGCTTTACACCGATATGACCCAAACAGCAGTGCCACAAATAAGTTGCACTATCATTATCAACTCTGCATCTTTTGGCTTCAACACTATGAATATGTGTGTCACTACTATCGAGATTTAATAAGAATAGACCACTCTTTAAGGGTGCATGACCATAAAAGATATTACACATATAAATAGAACAACCATTATTCTCTGATTTAAATGAATAACCGTCTCACATCAAACAAGATCCAGATATAATGTTCATGCTTAACGCTGGCACCAAATAACAATTATTTAGGTCTAATACTAAGCCCGAAGGTAGATGTAGAGGTAGCGTGCCGACTGCGATCACATCGACTTTGGAACCATTTCCCACACGCATCGTCACCTCGTCCTTAGCCAATATTTGCTTAATCTGTAGTCCCTGTTTCGAGTTGCAAATATTAGCAACAGAACCAGTATCAAATACCCAGGTGCTACTGTGAGCATTAGTAAGGTACACATCAATAACATGTATATCACATATACCTTTGGTCACCTTTCCATCCTTCTTATCCGCCAAATACTTGGGGCAGTTCCGCTTCCAGTGACCAGTCTGCTTGTAGTAGAAGCACTCTGTTTCAGGCTTAGGTCCAGGTTTGGGTTTCTTATCTTGAGTAGCAATTTGCTTGCTGTTCTTTTTGAAGTTCCCCTTCTTCTTCCCTTTGCCCTTTTTCTTGAAACTAGTGGTCTTGTTGACCATCAACACTTGATGCTCCTTCTTGATTTCTACCTCCGCAACTTTCAGCATTGCGAAGAGCTCGGGAATAGTCTTATTCATCCCTTGCATATTATAGTTCATCACGAAGCTCTTGTAGCTTGGTGGTAGTGATTGGAGAATTCTGTCAATGACGCAATCATCTGGAAGATTAACTCCCAATTGAATCAAGTGATTATTATACCCAGACATTTTGAGTATATGCTCACTGACAGAACTGTTCTCCTCCATCTTGCAGCTATAGAACTTATTGGAGACTTCATATCTCTCAATCCGGGCATTTGCTTGAAATATTAACTTCAACTCCTGGAACATCTCATATGCTCCATGACGTTCAAAACGTCGTTGAAGTCCCGATTCTAAGCCGTAAATCATGGCACATTGAACTATCGAGTAGTCATCAGCTTTGCTCTGCCAGATATTCATAACATCTGGTGTTGCTCCAGCAGCAGGCCTGACACCCAACGGTGCTTCCAGAACGTAATTCTTCTGTGCAACAATGAGGATAATCCTCAAGTTATGGACCCAGTCCGTGTAATTGCTACCATCATCTTTCAACTTTGCTTTCTCAAGGAACGCATTAAAATTCAACGGAACAACAGCACGGGCCATCTATCTACAATCAAACATAAACAAGCAAGATACTATCAGGTACTAAGTTCATGATAAATTTAGGTTCAATTAATCATATTACTAAAGAACTCCCACTTAGACAGACATCGCTCTAATCCTCTAAGTGATTACGTGATCCAAATCAACTAAACCATGTCCGATCATCACGTGAGATGGAGCAGTTTCATTGGTGAACATTGCTATGTTGATCATATCTACTATATGATTCACGCTCGACCTTTCGGTCTCTGTGTTCCGAGGCCATATCTGTATATGCTTGGCTCGTCAAGTATAACCTGAGTATTCTGCGTGTGCAACTGTTTTGCACCCGTTGTATTTGAACGTAGAGCCTATCACACCCGATCATCATGTGGTGTCTCAGCACGAAGAACTTTCGCAACGGTGCATACTCAGGGAGAACACTTATTGATAATTAGTGAGAGATCATCTTAAAATGCTACCGTCAATCAAAGCAAGATAAGATGCATAAAAGACAAACATCACATGCAATCAATATAAGTGATATGATATGGCCATCATCATCTTGTGCTTGTGATCTCCATCTTCGAAGCACCGTCGTGATCACCATCGTCACCGGCGCGACACCTTGATCACCATCGTAGCATCGTTGTTGTCTCGCCAATTTTATACTTCCACGACTATCGCTACCGTTTAGTGATAAAGTAAAGCATTATAGCGCAATTGCATTGCATACAATAAAGCGACAACCATATGGCTCCTGCCAGTTGCCGATAACTTGGTTACAAAACATGATCATCTCATACAATAAAATTCAGCATCATGTCTTGACCATATCACATCACAACATGCCCTGCAAAAACAAGTTAGACGTCCTCTACTTTGTTGTTGCAAGTTTTACGTGGCTGCTATGGGCTTAAGCAAGAACCAATCTTACCTACGCATCAAAACCACAACGATAGTTTGTCAAGTTGGTGCTGTTTTAACCTTCGCAAGGACCGGGCGTAGCCATACTCGGTTCAACTAAATTTGGAGAAACTGTCACCCGCTAGCCACCTTTGTGCAAAGCACGTCGGGAGAACCGGTCTCGCGTAAGCGTACGCGTAATGTCAGTCCGGGCCGCTTCATCCAACAATACCGCTGAACCAATGTATGACATGCTGGTAAGCAGTATGACTTATATCGCCCACAACTCACTTGTGTTCTACTCGTGCATATAACATCAACACATAAAACCTAGGCTCTGATACCACTGTTGGGGAACGCAGTAATTTAAAAAATTTCATACGCACACGCAAGATCATGGTGATGCATAGCAACGAGGGAAGAGTGTGATCTACGTACCCTTGTAGACCGACAGTGGAAGCGTTAGCATAACGCGGTTGATGTAGTCGTACGTCTTCACGGCCCGACCGATCAAGCATCGAAACTACGGCACCTACGAGTTCTAGCACACGTTCAGCTCAATGACGATCCCCGGACTCCGATCCAGCAAAGTGTCGGGGAAGAGTTCCGTCAGCACGATGGCGTGGTGACGATCTTGATGTACTACCATCGCAGGGCTTCGCCTAAGCACCGCTACAATATTATCGAGGATTATGGTGGAAGGGGGCACCGCACACGGCTAAGAATATGATCACGTGGATCAACTTGTGTCTCTAGGGGTGCTCCCAGCCCCCGTATATAAAGGATCAAGGGGAGAAGGCCGGCCGGCCCCTATGGCGCGCCAAGGAGGAATCCTCCTCCTAGTAGGAGTAGGATTCCTACTAGGAGGGGGAAAGAAGTGGGGAGGGAAAAGGAAAGGGGGGCGCCGCCCCCCCTCTCCTAGTCCAATTCGGACCAGGGGGAGGAGGCGTGCGGCCCACCTTTGGCTGCCCCTCTCTCTCT
>NC_041388.1:597318832-597347054 GCF_002162155.2 Triticum dicoccoides
GAATATAGCCGTCCAATATATCAATCTTTATGTCTCGACCATTTCGAGACTCCTCGTCATGTCCGTGATCACATCCGGGACTCCGAACTAACTTCGGTACATCAAAACTCATAAACTCATAATATAATTGTCATCGAAACCTTAAGCGTGCGGACCCTACGGGTTCGAGAACAATGTAGACATGACCGAGACACGTCTCCGGTCAATAACCAATAGCGGAACCTGGATGCTCATATTGGCTCCTACATATTCTACGAAGATCTTTATCGGTCAGACCGCATAACAACATACATTGTTCCCTTTGTCATCGGTATGTTACTTGCCCGAGATTCGATCGTCGGTATCTCAATACCTAGTTCAATCTCGTTACCGGCAAGTCTCTTTCCTCGTTTCGTAATACATCATCTTGCAACTAACTCATTAGTTGTAATGCTTGCAAGGCTTATGTGATGTGCATTACCGAGAGGGCCCAGAGATACCTCTCCGACAATCGGAGTGACAAATCCTAATCTCGAAATACGCCAACCCAACATTCACCTTTGGAGACACCTGTAGAGCTCCTTTATAATCACCCAGTTACGTTGTGACATTTGGTAGCACACAAAGTGTTCCTCCGGTAAACGGGAGTTGCATAATCTCATAGTCATAGGAACATGTATAAGTCATGAAGAAAGAAATAGCAACATACTAAACGATCGGGTGCTAAGCTAATGGAATGGGTCATGTCAATCACATCATTCTTCTAATGATGTGATCCCATTAATCAAATGAAAACACATGTCTATGGTTAGGAAACATAACCATCTTCGATTAACGAGCTAGTCAAGTAGAGGCATACTAGTGACGTTTGGTTTGTCTTTGTATTCACACAAGTATTATGTTTCCGGATAATACAATTCTAGCATGCATAATAAACATTTATCATGATATAAGGAAATAAAATAATAACATTATTATTGCCTCTAGGGCATATTTCCTTCAGCAATCCCAGGAGGAGTTCACATGCTCTCCATTCCAGACGGCCTGCGGCCTGCCGACGACCACACGGACATCGGTGCGCTGGTCAAGGGACTGCCGGCCGCCATGTCCGGCCACCTCAAGGAGATTATCAGGTTGAGGAAGACGAAGTGGATGATAGCAGACGTGTCCATGAGCTGGGCCCTGGAGCTGGCCACCACAGCGGGTGCCCGTGTCGCCTTGTTCTCCACGTACTCTGCAACCGTGTTCACGCTCAGGTTGAAGCTCCCCAGGCTGATCGAGGACGGTGCTGTTTATGAAATTGGTAAGAGCAAATCAAAATTTCCATCTCCATGTAACTCGTTAGTTTCCTAGTCTTTTATTGGTATGTGGACTTTGCACCATGAACATGGACACCACACGTACGCAGGGAACGTGAAGAGGAACGAGAGGGTCCAACTGATGCCGCCCGTTGGCGCGGTAGAGATCCCTTGGGTCAGCCTGGGCAGCACCCCCGAGAGGCGCAGAACCAACATCCAGAACATCCTCAAGACCAACCGGTTGATGCCTCTTGCCGAGAAGATCATCCGCAACACCTTCATGGAGATGGAACTTGACGCTCTGGCTCTGCTCCCGAACGCGCTGCCGCTCGGCCCGCTGGTAGCGCCGACGTCGCGGCCGTCCAGACATTTCCTGCTGGAAGACCTGACCTACCTCGCCTGGCTCGATGCGCAGGCCCCTAGCTCCATCGTCTACGTCGCCTTCGGGAGGTCCGACGTCTTGGATGCAACGCAGTTTCAAGAGCTTGCCGACGGGCTCGCGCTCTCCGGCCAACCGTTCCTGTGGGTCGTCCGGCCAAACTTCACCACCGGAGCCACAAAAGGTTGGTTTGACGCGTTCAAGCACCGCGTCGAGGGCAAGGGGTTGGTCGTCGACTGGGCGCCACAGCAACGCGTGCTCTCGCACCCCGCCGTCGCCTGTTTCATGTCGCACTGCGGGCGGAACTTGACCATGGAAGGCATGTTGCACGGCGTGTCGTTCCTCTGTTGGCCGTACTTCGCCGACCAGTTAACCAACCAGAGCTAGGTGTGTGATACGTCTCCAACGTAACTACAATTTTTTGTTGTTCCATGCTATATTATATTCTGTTTTGGACATTATTGGGCTTTATTATACACTTTTATATTATTTTTGGGACTAACCCACTAACCGGAGGCCCAAACGGAGTCCAAATAGAATGAAACCTTCGGGCACATGATTTTCGGAACGAACGTAATCCAGAGGACTTGGAAGGCACAAGTAAGGGGGCGCGCCTACCCCCTCCCAGGCGCGCCCTCCACACTCGTGGGGCCCACATTGCTCCACCGACGTACTCCTTCCTGCTATATATACCTACGTACCCCCAAACTACTAGATACGGAGACAAAAACCTAATTCCACCGCCGCAACCTTCTATACCCGTGAGATCCCATCTTGGGGCCTTTTCCGGAGCTCCGCCGGAGGGCGCATCGATCACGGAGGACTTCTACATCAACACCATAGCCTCTCCGATGATGTGTGAGTAGTTTACTTCAGACCTTTGGGTCCATAGTAGTTAGCTAGATGGCTTCTTCTCTCTTTTTGGATCTCCGATGATGTGGAGATCTATTCGATGTAATCTTCTTTTGCGGTGTGTTTGTTGAGACCGATGAATTGTGGGTTTATGATCAAGTTTATCTATGAACAATATTTGTTATCTTTGCAGGTCTCTTCAAATTATCAGTTTGGTTTGGCCTACTAGATTGGCCTTTCTTGCAATGGGAGAAGTGCTTAGCTTTGGGTTCAATCTTGCGGTGTCCTTTCCAAGTGATAGTAGGGGCAGCAAGGCACGTATTGTATTGTTGCCATCGAGGATAACACAATGGGGTTTATATCATATTGCATGAGTTTATCCCTCTACATCATGTCATCTTACTTAAGGTGTTACTCTGTTCTTTTGAACTTAATACTCTAGACGCATGCTGGATAGTGGTCGATGTGTGGAGTAATAGTAGTAGATGCAGGCAGGAGTCAGTCTACTTGTCTCGGATGTGATGCCTATATACATGATCATACCTAGATATTCTCATAACTATGCTCAATTCTATCAATTTCTCAACAGTAATTTGTTTACCCACCGTAATACTTATGCTTTCGAGAGAAGCCACTAGTGAAACCTATTGCCCCCGGGTCTATTTTTCATCATATTAATCTTCCGTCAACAAGCTATTTCTTTTGCCGTTTTTATTTTGCTTTATTTACTTTGCATCTTTATCATAAAAATACCAAAAATATTATCTTATCATATCTATCAGATCTCACTTTCGTAAGTGACCGTGAAGGGATTGACAACCCCTTTATTGCGTTGGTTGCAAGGATTTTATTTGTTTGTGTAGGTGTGAGAGACTCGTGCGTGGCCTCCTGCTGGATTGATACCTTGGTTCTCAAAAACTGAGGGAAATACTTATGCTACTTTGCTGCATCACCCTTTCCTCTTCAAGGGAAAACCAACGCAGTGCTCAAGAGGTAGCAAGAAGGATTTCTGGCGCCGTTGCCGGGGAGTCTACGCAAAAGTCAACATATCAAGTACCCATCACAAACCCTTATCTCCCGCATTACATTATTTGCCATTTGCCTCTCGTTTTCCTCTCCCCCACTTCACCCTTGCCGTTTTATTTTCCCTCTCTCTCCGTCCTCCTTCTCTTTCCCTATTTGCCTCTTTTTGCCCGTTTCTTGTTTGCTTGTGTGTTGGATCACTTGCTTGTCGTTATGGCTAGTCCCCTATCTTCTCCAATGTCTCCCGAAAATGAAGTTCTTAATTTTAAGCAAAGGGAATGAGAAAATCTAAAGGACGCTTGGTATAGAATTTACAATGCTCAAAATAGATCTACCAGGAAGCAATCTACTTCCGTTCTTCTCCGCAATTTTTATGTAGGCGCTACTCCTTGGCACACATAGATCCTTGATACCATTACCGGAGGGAATTTCTTGGGTAGCCATACATTTGATTCTTATAATGCTATGATAGATTTGTTTGGCTCATCCCCTCTTTTGGTTAATGGAACTATGTTAACTTTGGAGCATGTAATGCAAAGACTTGAAATTATTGAAAATAAAGTTTCTACCGTAGAGTTAATTGAAAATTTGGATAAAAAGATTCACAACCAAATTAATCAATATGGATCTAAAGTAGGATTCACTTTGAAAAATATTAAAGAGAAGGAACCCATAGTTAATGAAAGAATAAATCAGGATTCCACTAGAATCGACAAACTTGAGGGTATCATTACCAACTTGGGAACCACTTTTTCTTTCATAAAAAATACTCCAAGTACTCCGGCTAAAATTGCCAAGCTTATGTATGTTCCTAAAAATAAGGGTGGATCCTCTAGCAAGGAAACTACGGATGTCAAATCTATAAGTATTCATCCCAATCTTTTTGCTATCATTAAGGAACCATTTGCTACAAATGATTTTTTCGATTTTGTGCCTAGAAGTTTGATAATTAATAAAAATAAAGAAACTCCTAGAAGTTTGATAATTAATAAAAATAAAGAAACTCCTAGGGTGATAGATGTCTCATTGAAGAATTACCAACTAAAGATACCTAGATCTATCTTCGCTTTTATGCCTAGCTAGGGGCGTTAAACGATAGTGCTTGTTGGGAGGCAACCCAATTTTATTTTTATTAATTGATTTTTGCTCCTGTTTAGTAATAAATAAATAATTTATCTAGCCTCTGTTTTGGTTGTGTTTTTTGTGTTTAATTAGTGTCTGTGCCAAATAGAACCGTTGGGAAGACTTGGGGAAAGTCTTTTTAATCTTGCTGTAAAAAACAGAAACTTTAGCGCTTACGAGAACTGCAGTTATTTTTATTTGGAAGGTGCTATTTAGTTAATTCTTTTTGCAGATGATTAATAGATAAATTCCTCACGTCCAGCAATTTATTTTAGAATTTTTGGGGTTCCATAACGTGCGTTAGCTACAGATTACTACAGACTGTTCTTTTTTTGACAGATTCTGTTTTTCGTGTGTTGTTTGCTTATTTTGATGAATCTATGACTAGTAAAATAATTTATAAACCATAGAGAAGTTGGAATACAGTAGGTTTAACACCAATATAAATAAAGAATTAGTTCATTAAAGTACCTTGAAGTGGTGTTTTCTTTTCTTTTGCTAACGGAGCTCACGAGATTTTCTACTTTAAGTTTTGTGTTGTGAAGTTTTCAAGTTTTGGGTAAAAGATTTGATGGATTATGGAACAAGAAGTGGCAAGAGACTAAGCTTGGGGATGCTCATGGCACCCCAAGATAATATAAGGACACCTAAAAGCCAAAGCTTGGGGATGCCCCGGAAGGCATCCCCTCTTTCGTCTACTTCCATCGGTAACTTTACTTGGAGCTATATTTTTATTCACCACATGATATGTGTTTTTATTGGAGCATCTTGTATTATTTGAGTCTTTATTTGTTAGTTTACCACAATCATCCTTGCTGTACACACCTTTTTAGAGAGACTCACATGATTTGAAAATTATTAGAATACTCTATGTGCTTCACTTATATCTTTCGAGCTATATAGTTTTTGCTCTAGTGCTTCACTTATATCTTTTAGAGCACGGTGGTGGATTTGTTTTATAGAAACAATTGCTCTCTCATGCTTCACTGAGATTATTTTGAGAGTCCTACAAAACATCGTGTTAATTTGCTTTAATCATGATAGGCATTCAAGATTAGTAAAAAAATTCTTATGAAGTGTGTTGAATACTATGAGAAGTTTGATACTTGACAATTGTTTTGAGATATGGAGATGGTGATATTAGAGTCATGCTAGTTGAGTAGTTTTGAATTTGAGAAATACTTGTGTTAAAGTTTGTGATTCCCGTGGCATGCATGTATGGTGAACCGTTATGTGATGAAGTCGGAGCATGATTTATTTATTGATTGTCTTCCTTATGAGTGGCGGTCGGGATGAGCGATGGTCTTTTCCTACCAATCTATCCCCCTAGGAGCATGCGCGTAATACTTTTCTTCGATAACTTGTAGATTTTTGCAATGAGTATATGAGTTCTTTATGACTAATGTTGAGTCCATGGATTATACGCACTTTCTTCCTTCCACCATTGCTAGTCTCTCTAATACCGCGCACTTTTCGCCGGTATCATAAACCCACCAAATACCTTCCTCAAAACAGCCACCATACCTACCTATCATGGCATTTCCATAGCCATTCCGAGATATATTACCATGCAACTTACCACCTTCCGTTTATTATGACACGCTCCATCATTGTCATATTGCTTTGCATGATCATGTAGTTGACATGGTATTGGTGGCAAAGCCACCGTTCATAATTCTTTCATACATGTCACTCTTGATTCATTGCATATCCTGGTGCACCACCGGAGGCATTCACATAGAGTCATATTTTTTTCTAAGTATTGAGTTGTAATTGTTGAGTTGTAAGTAAATAAAAGTGTGATGATCATCATTTTTAGAGCATTGTCCCAAGTGAGGAAAGGATGATGGAGACTATGATTCCCCCACAAGTCGGGATGAGACTCCGGACTAAAAAAAGAGGCCATAAAAAGAGAGAGAAAAAGCCCAAATAAAAAATGAGAGAAAAAGAGAGAAGGGACAATGCTACTATCCTTTTACCACACTTGTGCTTCAAAGTAGCACCATGATCTTCATTATAGAGAGTCTCCTATGATATCACTTTCATATACTAGTGGGAATTTTTCATTATAGAACTTGGCTTGTATATTCCAATGATGGGCTTCCTCAAAATGCCCTAGGTCTTCGTGAGCAAGCGAGTTGGATGCACACCCACTTAGTTCGTTTTGTTGAGCTTTCATATACACATAACTCTAGTGCATCCGTTGCATGGCAATCCCTACTCACTCACATTAATATGTATTGATGGGCATCTCCATAGCCCGTTGATACGCCTAGTTAATGTGAGACTATCTTCTCCCTTTTTGTCTTATCCACAACCACCATTCTATTCCACATATAGTGCTATGTCCATGCTCATGCTCATGTATTGTGTGAAGATTGAAAAAGTTTGAGAACACCAAAACTATGAAACAATTGCTTGGCTTGTCATCGGGGTTGTGCATGTTTAAGTACTTTGTGTGGTGAAGATAGAGCATAGCCAGACTATATGATTTTGTAGGGATAACTTTCTTTGGCCATGTTATTTTGAGAAGACATAATTGATTAGTTAGTATGCTTGAAATATTATTATTTTTATGTCAATATTAAACTTTTGTCTTGAATCTTTCAGATCTGAATATTCATACCACAATTAATAGAATTACATTGAAATTATGCCAAGTAGCATTCCACATCAAAAATTCTGTTTTTATCATTTACCTACTCAAGGACGAGCCGGAATTAAGCTTGGGGATGCTTGATACGTCTCCAACGTATCTATAATTTTTTATTGTTCCATGCTATATTATATTCTGTTTTGGACATTATTGGGCTTTATTATACACTTTTATATTATTTTTGGGACTAACCTACTAACCGGAGGCCCAACCCAGAATTGTCGTTTTTTGCCTACTTCAGAGTTTCACAGAAAAAGAATATCAAACGGAGTCCAAACAGAATGAAACCTTCGGGAACGTGATTTTTGAAACGAACGTGATCCAGAGGACTTGGACCCTGCATCAAGAAACCAACCAGGAAGGCAGAGGTAGGGGGCGCGCCTACCCCCCCTAGGCGCGCCCTCCACCCTCGAGGGACCCACGTTGCTCCACCGACGTACTCCTTCCTCCTATATATACCTACGTACCCCCAAACTACTAGATACGGAGCCAAAAACCTAATTCCACCGCCGCAACCTTCTGTACCCATGTGATCCCATCTTGGGGCCTTTTCCGGAGCTCCGCCGGGGGGGGCATCAATCACGGAGGGCTTCTACATCAACATCATAGCCTCTCCGATGATGTGTGAGTAGTTTACTTCAGAGCTTTGGGTCCATAGTTATTTGCTAGATGACTTCTTCTCTCTTTTTGGATCTCAATACTATGTTCTCCCCCTTTCTTGTGGAGATCTATTCGATGTAATCTTCTTTTGCGGTGTTTTTGTTGAGATCGATGAATTGTGGGTTTATGATCAAGTTTATATATGAAAAATATTTGAATCTTCTCTGAATTCTTTTACGTATTATTGGTTATCTTTGCAAGTCTCTTCGAATTATCAGTTTGGTTTGGCCTACTAGATTGATCTTTCTTGCAATGGGAGAAGTGCTTAGATTTGAGTTCAATCTTGCGGTGTCCTTTCCCAGTGACAGTAGGGGCAGCAAGGCACGTATTATATTGTTGCCATCGAGGATAACAAGATGGGGTTTATATCATATTGCATGAGTTTATCCCTCTACACCATGTCATCTTACTTACGGCGTTACTCTATTCTTTTGAACTTAATACTCTAGATTCATGCTGGATAGCGGTCGATGTGTGGAGTAATAGTAGTAGATGCAGGTAGGAGTCGGTCTACTTGTCTCTGATGTGATGCCTATATACATGATCATACCTAGATATTCTCATAACTATGCTCAATTCTGTCAATTGCTCAACAGTAATTTGTTTACCCACCATAATACTTACGCTCTCGAGAGAAGCCACTAGTGAAACCTATGGCCCTAGGTCTATTTTGTATCAGATTAATCTTCCGTCAACAAGCTATTTCTTTTGCCGTTTTTATTTTGCTTTATTTACTTTGCATCTTTATCATAAAAATACCAAAAATATTATCTTATCATATCTATCGGAACTCACTTTCGTAAGTGACCATGAAGGGATTCACAACCCCTTTATTGCGTTCGTTGCGAGGATTTTATTTGTTTGTGTAGGTGCGAGGGACTCGTGCGTGGCCTCGTACTGGATTGATACCTTGGTTCTCAAAAACCGAGGGAAATACTTACACTAATTTGCTGCATCACCCTTTCCTCTTCAAGGGAAAACCAACGCAGTGCTCAAGAGGTAGCAGTGTGCAATGTGTGGGGCACCGGCATGAAGGTTCGCTGAGACGAGCGAGGGGTCGTGGCGAAGGAGGAGATCGAGAGCAAGGTGGCGCGGCTGCTCGGTGACGAGAGGGTCAAGGCGAAGGCGGACACGTGGAAGGACATGGCATGTGTGAGCATTGCAGAGGGTGGGTCCTCGCATGGGTACCTTCTCAAGCTTGTGAATTTGCTAGGAGAGCAGGGATCCCGATGGGAGAGCAGGCATCCCGTCATTGCGTGAATCATGACACCGATACATCGGACGGATCCAAACATCTACGTCGACAAATACAAAAAATAAAACTCAAACGACTTAGATTTAGTTTTATATATAGTGAAGTGGTGAGCAAGTCATGATCTGCCTTCGTGTTAGAATGATTATTTTTCATCTTGAGAATTGCTACAAGAAGATTGTCCTATGGCGTTTTGGTATTTTTGAGTTAATAAAAGTATTCTTTATCAAAAAAAGAATGTCCTTCGATATATCAAAATAAAGTTTTATGTTTTCTCTAGAATATCTTTATCATATTTTTGAGTAAAATTACAGCACGCGCGACGTTTCTTTTCAATCCCGGTACAATGCCCCACGAACGGTTCGAACTGATGCGTCAGGACAAAGATTGCACGTGAGGTGTCATACTATAGCCGAACTCTATTTTGAGTGGGAAACACAATGGATTCAGGCGAGCTGAGTTCATATATTCGTCTTCGTTAGATGAGGACGAAGATGACAATGAAACAGTGATAATGAGGACGATTTGGATAATTTGAATTCAAAATTAACCTATTTTATTTCAAAACCTGATGTTTCGATTGTAATGTTTATATTTTAATTGTTGGTGCATTGGAAAATTTATCTATGAAAGAATTGAGCTGCTTATCTTTGATTATCTTCAGTAGCTTCAGTATAAAAAGAACTGAGGAGTGGCATTTGGTGGGAAGAAAATCCTATGCAACCTAGGTCACACGCATAGACCGTGAGACCCTCTCCAGCATAGGACACTTGGCAAGGCAAGTCAATTAATTCTCCAATTCCAATTAATTATCTATAATCCCATTCCTTCCATCCCTCGGTCACACCATTCTATCACCATGTATCTTGTAGGACATCAACGGAGCAGAGGAGCTGGCCGGTGGCCATGGACGGAGCAGAGAGCCGCTGGGGAGCTACGCAACGAGCAGGACGAGATGCTGGGGCGCCGAGGAGGGCGGTCGTGGACGACGGAGGAGAGCAGCCGGGGCGGCGGTGGCGGCCGTCGCGGCCGCGGCGAGCGAGCCGGACAAGCGCCTCAAGGGCGGGCTTCAAGGGCACCAAGGAACGCCGGGCAGAGCGGCAAAGGCAGCGGGGACGGCGCCGGCTACGTGCTTTAAGATTTAGTTTTGCCACGTGTCCTATGCTGGAGAGGGTCTCACGATCGATGTGTGCGACCCAGGTCGCATAGGATTTTCTTCCCATTTGGGTGTCCACGGTTGCATGGCTGGAACTGCTGCCCATGGACATTTGATGTCATCGGATGCCCTAAGCCGATTGAGAGGTTAGCGGACTACACCTAAACGAAAGCATCCAATTTGGCGCTGCTCAGCCTTCTCAGAGCTAACATTTTGAAGCTCCTTTGAATCGGTGACTGCTTATAATGGTTAGGAATGCCAAAAGAAGAACAGAACATGAAACTACACGTATCGATCACACCCGACAAGCTATCTATATCAGACCTATAATTTTGTACAATTAACAGAGCAGATGAATTAGCTATTGTGAAATTTAACCTCTCTAGGCAGCCGTTCGAAAGCGCAAGGGAACAAGCTTTTATGTTGCTGCTTGGTCTAACTCTAATTGCTTTTAGAGAGTGACTGCATGACTAACTACTGACCATGGCCATAAGATCAAGATTTTCTCATCACTTTTACAGCTAGCCCTAAAGTCTTCTCGGACGGTTTCTTGGAAGTGATTTAGAAATCGTTACGTCCCTCTCTCTCTCTCTTTCTCTTCTTCTTCTTCTTCTTCTTCTTCTTCTTCTTCTTCTTCTTTTTCTTTCGAGTTAATCATGGAAAACTGGGCGAAAACCATCACAACCACTGATCAGCACACACACGATACCCCACACACACCACTTCAAAAGAGGGCCTCGTCGAGACAGTTTATGCCTCCCGTCGACGGTGCTGCCGAACAGGTGGATCCCGGTTCTTGCCGACGGGAGGGCTTCGTTTTTATATGTTTCTTTGAGTTCTACTAGGGTTTGTGTTATGTTCAGGAGGACGAGACGGCGGCGGCTCCTTGAAGATGGAATAAGTTTTCCCCGCCTAGCCACCATCCCGGTGGTGCATCTAGCATCGTCAGAGGGCGTGTGGAGATGTGTCTCTGGTGGATCTCGCTGGATTTAGTCGGTGGTTGTCTGATGGATCCACTCGGATTTAGTCCTTGTTCGTCTACGTCAATGTGTCTTCAGGTTGGATCCTTCCGATCTATGCTACTCTTCATCGGCGGTAGTTGTTGTTCTGGTGCGCTCGTCCTATGGGGCCTTAGCACGACGAATTTCCAATTGCCTAATACAAAAGGTTATGCCTGGCTCCGGCGAGGCAGGGATGATAATGACAGTATGCCTTTGACTCACTTCAGTGCTTGTAGTCGTCGTTGTGTCGTCTACGGATCTTGATGTAATTTTTTATTTCTTGTGTTCGTTCTACTTCCATGATGATGAATAGTCAGGAAGTTTTTCCCGAAAAGTATTTTCAAGGTAATCTCTTGGGCATAATTAAAGATAAGCATATGGTCAACAGACTTGGAATCTGCTGACGCAAGCACTGACGAACATCAAATAATTTTGTGCACGCCCTCTAATACGCAAGCACTGACGAAAATCTTGTATGACCTGGTCATACGTTCATCTCAGGAGACCCCATCGACTAGCTGACAGGTGGATTTACAAATCTCAAAGCAAAAAAGAAAAAACAAAGTCTTCTTCCCCACTACGAAATCCCCATGTCGATTAGAATTCCGCACGGCGGCGAGCTTCCTTTGGCACGGCAGGATTATTTTTATATACCAACGCAGGTGGGGGTTGTGAGGGTCTTCAGCCTGCGAATCTCACCGGAGATAGGCGACAAGCTAAAAGTTTCTCTTGAGGATGCCCGTTGGTTTCTCACCGGAGATTAGCAACACCGGTCGTTGGCCGGTTTGTGCTTTTTCTTGTGGATGTCGGAGATCAGGAGATGGCCTTGTTCTACAGCACCACCGCAAATATATGTGTTCCCTCCAGGTTCAGTTGCTGCTGCATCCTTGAGGCCTCGGCGAGTAGGAGAGTTGCGCCGGCGTCCAGAATACTGGCCGCGACCGACAGGAGCAAGCGCCGTAATTGTGCCGGCGTTGAGGAGTATGGTCGCGAACGACGAGAGCAAGCATCCAACGTGTTGTGACCAGGGGAAAATCCGCGCCGGCGTCGAGGTGTGCGGCTGTACCGGCGGCCGGCAGTGGCAATCCGGATTTCACAACTTGGATTCAAACTTTCAGAGAAGAAGCTACCTTGCTGCTTCGAGATCCGTACTGCCAGGTGTCACCCAATGGAGTGGGTCTCCAGATCAGAAGTATACGACCCGGTCGTATAAGATTTTCTTCCTCTTTCCACACGGAGTGTCCATATTTGAACTTGCAAACTTCTTGAGCCCAAACACTATCCTAGACAACCTGGACTCAATGGCCGCTGGTGCTGCTACTCAAGCTCGTGTCATGGTGCTACCCTTCCCCGCGCAGGGCCATGTCATCCCGCTCATGGAGCTGTCTCGCAAGCTCGCCGAGCACCGCCTCGAGGTGGACTTCGTGAACACCGAGTTCAACCACGACCTCGTCATGGAAGCAATGGCAGAGAAGGGAGCAATTCCTAATGGGATCCACATGCTCACCGTTCCGGACAGCCTGGGCCCCGGAGACGACCACGCCGACATCAGCAAGTTTGTCGAGGACCTGCCGGCCGCCATGTCCGGCCGCCTCAGGGAGATGATCCGATCCAGGAAGATTAGGTGGGTGATCGTGGCTGTGTCCATGAGCTGGGCGCTGTAGGTGGCCACCGCAGCGGGCGCCCGTGTTGCCTCGTTCTCGACCTACTTCGCGGCCGTGTTTGCTCTGAGGATGAACCTCCCGAGATTGATAGAGGATGGTGTGCTCGATTGAAGTGGTAAGAACAAATCAAACATTTCCATGGCACTTGTTTGCCTTCTTCATATGGTTAAGATTGACAAAGATTGACTGAGAATATGGAGTCTATTTAGGGAATGTAAAGGGGGAGGGGAAGATCCAAATGGTGCCGCCCATCGACGCGTCGGAGATCCCCTGGGTCATCCTGGCCAGCACCAGCACCCCTGAGAGGCGCAGAAACAAAAATCCAGAACATCCACAAGACCAACCTGTCGATGGCCACTCGCCGAGGTGGTCATCTGCAACACTTCCATGGAGTTGGAGCCCGACGCTCTGGCCCTCCTCCCGAACGCTCTGCCTCTCGGCCCGCTGGTGGCGCCCACGCCGAGGCCGGTCAGACACTTCTTGCCCGAGGACCTCGCCTGGCTCGACGAACAGCCCCCGGCTTCGTCATCTATGTGGCCTTCGGCAGCTCCGGCTTGAGAGGCGAGATTCTGGACCATGGTTCGGCCGAACTCATGGTCCACGCCGTAGGATCGCCCAGCCTTGTTGCATGTGGATGCGTGTACCATTTGAACTCAAAAAGAACCGATTAAGGCCCAATCAGCCCAAGGCCTCATTAGTCTCTCTGATTGCAACCGATTAGCCTGCACACCCCTAGGCCTCCAGAGGCTATTTTTCTTTCCTTCGTAATAATGGATGGCACACCTATCCAAACACTTTAGCACATGGGCCAATGCCCGATGAATAAAAAAAGCAATCCTCTGCTCATTCATCTGTGATACTGTTCATCTTCCAGGTTGCTACATATTGCGGATGAGGAGCCCATTTTGCCCCACAACCCCTTTGCTCGCAGCATGAGAGCTCCATCCATGGCCGCGAAGAAGACACCTCTGTAGACCGACAGCACATGGCCGTTGCTCTAACTCCTGCCAGCATGGATGCGCTCTCTAACAGGTATTTACCCCGTTCAGTAGCCATCATAAAGATGCTGTCTCATGTTTGATTTGCACACTTAGTTTTTTTTCCCTGAAAAAATGACTCAAACACCTGCGACCCCCTCCTTGCAGATCAAACAAAGGCTGCACCGAGCTATCAGCTTGTTCTAATCCTGGCTGTGGTGTTGTTGACTCAATCACAACGAATCCAGAGTTTTCAGAACTGCAATCTGAAAGATCGGCACCGAAGCGGAAAAGGTAGTACATTTTGATTTATTTTTCTACTGCGATTGTTTAACTATTGTTAGAAGTTTCTTTTCTATGCTGTACGATGGTGATAACGGCATAATATATGAACTGGCAAGTGTCGTTTTGTTGTTAAGTAGTTCATTAGTGTGAACCATCAGCAAACTCCAGGTGTTGTGTGTAGATACCAGCTAGTTTTTTTTCATGGGTACTATCTTTAGACTGTATTTTGCCGCCGTCAAACTTCACAAATTTCTTGGGTACATCAGGATGTTCTTGGCAAAAACTTATTTGTTCACTAAAAATACAGGTTTAGCAGTTTTTTAAGCATAATATGCCAAAAAACATGTTAAAATAATATTTTTTAGCAGAGTCTTTTTTAACTGCACGGTGCAAGAAGGTCATGTTTTTAATACTCCAAGGTTGTTTTGTTTCTCTACATTTTTGCTGGATGAATACGTTATTGTAAACTACTCTTTAACTCTTTTGCCGCAACTTGTAGTAAGCGGGAAGCGTTTGAAGGACTGGACTACAGAATTGCCCCTTCAGTAAAAAGTCCGTTCCAGAAGTGTGTGGAACGCGCTGCTTTTAGGGGCGATGCAGATGTTTTTGTTCCAAGTGTTGGAACAATTTTTGATTCAAAGGATGAAGCTTTTGATTTCTACAACATGTTCTCTTGGGAGTGTGGCTTTGGTATTCGCTATGGAAAGAGTAGCACTAATAACAAAAAATACAGAACAATGCAGGACATCGTTTGCCAGTGCGCGGTATGCATCATTTTAAACTTAATTGTTTGTATGGTCTCGGTCGGTTTAGTGGTTCATACTACTTTTTTCTGCCTATGACTCTGTGTCGTTACCATTAACACAGGGCAAAGAAGAAAGGCCAAACACAACAACATGCCGCACTGGTTGTGAAGCTCGTATAAGACTACATCGAACTGACGACCATGGATGGTATGTGACCGTTTTCATTAACAAGCACAATCACCCACTATTTGTGAAGTGTGGTGAGAAAAAACAGTGGAAATCACATAGCGTCATAAGTCCTTTAGCAAAGGATTTTATTCGTAACCTCAAGGAGAACAACATCAGATTTGATCAGATATACAACATATTAGGGTCAGGTCTTGGATCTTCTCTAGGCGTGCCTTTTAGAAAGCAGACACTGAGAACACTGTGTGCAAGCATAGCTCATGATTCTATCGCCGATGATATGGCCAAAACCACTAGTATACTTCAGGATATCAGTGCCAAAGATCCGGACTTCAAAGTTTGCGTGCAAGTAGACGGTGTAAGCAAGGTGAAAACAGTAATATGGTGTAATGGTAAAAACCGTCTAGATTATGCACATTTTGGTGAGGTGGTTACTTTCGATACCACTTACAGGACCAACCTGTATAACATGCCATTTGGGCTTTTTGTTGGTGTCAATAACCATTTCCAGTCTATTATTTTTGGTGGCGTCCTCATGGTTGATGAAAAGACTCCTACATTTGAGTGGGCATTCAGAAATTTTATTGACTTGATGGATGGGAAACATCCTACTACTATATTGACAGGTCAGATTATAAAAGTTGTCTTCACACATTGTCGTAGGTTATCAGGTTATACATATGCTATTATATGTTCGCCTTAGTTTGATCACTTTTCTTTTGTACTCCTATAGATCAATGCAAAGCTATGCAAAATGCTTTACAAACTACAATGCCCCACACCCATCACAGATGGTGCAGATGGCATGTGTTAAAGGTGTTGAAAGAGAAAATTGGACATGTGTACAGCAAACATTCTGTTTTCAAGAAGGAATTCCACGCGATAGTAAATGAAGAGACGGATGTAGAATCATTTGAGCGGAGGTGGCATCAATTGATTAAAAAATACAAGCTTCAAGGGAACAAGTACCTTCGCAGGATTTTCAAATGGAGGGACATGTGGGCAATGCCATACTTCATGGGCACTTTCTGTGCCGGAATGACCAGCACGCAACGGAGCGAGAGTGCGAATCATCTCTTGAAAAAGTTCATCAGCAGATCATCCCCAATGCACTTGTTCGTTAAGCAGTACAACAAATTGCTTGAATCCAGGAGCCAGACAGAGGACGAGGCAAACTATGTCAGCAAGCAGGTATAAAAGATCATGCATGTATTTTTTTTCATATAGCATGATTAATAATCAAGCTACTATCTGATATCATTTTATTTTATCTCACGCATTTATATACTTATTCTACTGAATAACAGACACGCAGATGGCTTGTAATTGGCGCTACTATCGAGATAGATGCAGCGGCTGTGTACACGAAGGCCTTGTACGAAAAAATTTCACACGAACTTTTGAGATCTGGCTCTTTTGATGCACGCCGTTCCAAGCCTGGTCATGTCTACAAGGTCAAGTTGTCGCCGCAACTAGCCTTAACTGATTATGACAAAAAAATATTCACTGTCAAAGTGGAGGACGGTTGGGATCTTGTCACATGTGATTGTGGATTTTTTGATCATGTCGGATTGCTGTGCTGCCATTCATTAAAGGTCCTATGTCATGCGTCTCAATCTCATTTATACAGCACTATAGTAATGATTGCACATCTGACTCACAAATTTATTTTTTCAGGTCTTAGTTCAGAACAATATTGGCAAGATTCCATCAAGGAATGTAGTCAAACGATGGACTTTATGGGCAAGGGAATCAAGGCCGCTGCACCTGGCAAATGAGGGTGAATTGGGGGAGCTGTCTTCTCAAATTACGTATAGAAGAAATGTTCTGTATGTGGCTGCTATGGACCTTATCAAGGAGGCAGAGTCCGGGTCTGAGTCATTCCAAACGGCGTTCGCAGCAATATGCGAGGCAAAAGAACAAATTGCAAGTAAGAAGGCTTCAGATATGCTTGTTGATACTATCGCCGAACAAGCAAATCTTGTCCGGCATACCATAACTGATGTTGGGTCAGAAACCCAACTGCTTCCTCCACAACGTGTGCTGTCTAAAGGACGTCCTAGCTCCCTTCGTCCAAAGAGTCGTATGGATTATATTGTGGCTAAGAAAGCTAAAAGGCACTACGAGGATGGCCCATGCCATGCTCACAAAGATACTGCCGGCCCAATGCCACCCCCTCCATCCAGAAGAAGGATTGTGAAGTGTAGTCTATGCAAGATTCCGGGGCACACAAAGGGTAATTGCACTGCTAGGGGAGTTTGAGTGCAAATGTTCAGATCAGTCAGGAATTGGGGCATCTCCTGTGGTCATGGAAGTTTATGTTAAGTGTCACTACATTGTACCTGTAGCATCGCGGTGTGTTCATGATTTGCTAGTGTGCTTGGTGTAATATATTTTGTACTGTGTTTTTTTATATGAATCTGAACGCTCATGGATTCTTTTTGTCTTTTTTTTGTGCCTCCATGCATGATGAGACATCCAGTAAGATAGGAAAGGTTTTATCTTTAGTACGCCTTCAGTAAGATAGGGAAGGTTTTCACCCAGGCCAACACTCAATGCCACTGGACGAGACATCCACGCCACCATGCTGCCCACATTCCATGGTCGTCTGGTATCACCGAAAACACGGGATTTTGCACATGATCATTGCGCTACCACCACCAGGGTCGTCCCGGCAACAAAGGCCTTGACACCATCTCACCCGAGACCCGCCGCTATTCCAACCAAAAAGGAGAGTGAAAAGGCCTAGTCGTTCGCACCCATGGGCAGCCCCTAGCACAAATACCCAGTAGGGCAGCCCAAAAGCTGGCCTTCATCGACCCGTCCTGTGCGAGATTAGTTCGGTTCTACTACCCGGGCGCGAGATGAGCGACGAACCATGGCTGGGAGAGGGCCAACCCTTCGACAAAGGCAGTGCCCGGGCGACGAGGGAATGGATCGAACGCTGAAACAAGCTGCTAACCGATCGGCTGACGCCGAAGATGTCCATCCGCCACCGCAAAACGACCTAGACCATCGCCATGAGCCACCACCACGTCGTACCACCCACATTCTCGTCTATGGAAAACGGCCAGATCCAGCAACGACGAATCGTCTAGATCAAGCACCGCTACTTCTTTAAGAAGCCACCTTGCAAGGCCTAACGTGCCGATGCCCAGTGGCGGCAAGGGGAGTGGGCAAAGGGAATATGGCTGGTGGTGATAGGGTTTTCCCTCACGACGAGGGAAGGGTTTCGAAGGCCGAAACAACCCGCTTATTGATGGGCCGACGCCGGATATTTCCATCCGTCAGCGTGAAACGGCCTAGACCAGCGTCATGAGCCACTACCATGTTGTGGTACAGGCCACAACCATCTCCGTCGCCATATAATACTGGCGCACCGCCTATAGTCGACTATCGAAAACGGCCAGACCCGGCGCCGCCGCTGCTTTAAGGTGCCACCTCGCGAATCCTATAACGCGTTGGCACCACCGTGTGCCGCCGACCATCCATGCTAGCGGCAACAGAGAGAGGGGAGAAGAAGCCTCGTGCTCTTCTGACGACAGCTGGCCTTAATCCGGCGGCGGCGATGGGAGTGGGCAAAGGGGAGTTGGCTTGCGGCGCTAGGGTTTCGGAGCTGTGTGCGGGAGACAAAGGTCGTCTCTGCAAAGGATGTGAAGGAACTTTTTTAGCTTGGCGGTTGGTGGTGGTAAATCTAGTGTAGTAATATAACATGTAGAGTAAATTAGTTTTCGGGTATTTGTTCAGATGTCAATATCTTGTTCCTTCGCCTAGATGTATGTTTGTTTGCCACGCCTATGTTCGTGTGTCTATGCATCCTACCCTAACTAATCAATCCCTTGTTTTGTATGCTGCAGCATTGGTACGATGTTATATATGTTGATAAGTTAACCAAAGCGTCTGGGGCAGCAAAATGTTGGCTGAAGAAGTTTTAACATATGCATTGACTTGAGAAACACTTCGCTTCCAAAAAAATGTTACCCCAGCAGAGCCGCCACCATATACACTTTCATTTTAAGAACATTGACATACAAGACAGACCTGAACACGTTCTATCTGATTTAAGTTTCCAAACCATCAACATTTCATGCGGATAACAAACTATATGAAGAAGTAGAACACAAGCAGTGAGTGATGTCGAACACTTAACATAGTCATTAGCCGTCTCATAGACTAGCAGATACAAATAAAAGTGCATTTTACGACTCACAACAAATAGTCTCATACTAAATTACGGACGCTAACACCGACAGACCACAACACACAGTGTGTGAGGGCTTTTAGGTACACATGGGTACATAGACATACAGCAACTCTCAGTCGCAAACATGAATTTCTAGTGAGAAAAAGATAGATAGTCTTCATGAGAATGTTGCTTAGACACCGTTGATCTTCGGAATGTTGGAATCCATGGTCATGAGCAGGTATCCAAGCAGCTTCATATGTTCAAGCAAGTTCGCCTGAAACATTTTGATTACAAAATAGTTGAGTTTTCCAACAACACTGCTTATGCATTTGATTAAGAATAAACATTTCATAGGACACCAAAAATCGCAGCAGCACAAACAATCTGATACCTCATCCAGAACAGGTTTGGCTTGGTTGTTCGTCATGTTCCTTGCGGCATATGCAACATATATCGCATCGTTTGGGCTGTTTTTTTAAGAAAAATAGTGAAGTATTTCAGCAACCTGAAGATCTTACTTACAAATGATAATTAAGACTGAATGTTTGTTAGATCTAACCTCGCTCCTGGACCCCCAGTGTGTTTGATGACGTTAAATCCCAGTGCACTAGGGATAGTTGCACCTAGCACAATAGACATGCAGTGTCCCAGTGCCTAGAAAAGATCATAAGCTCTACGATGGTGGTTGGCCACGGATATGGCGGGGAAATCACCATTGACCACAGGGTCGTACACATGCATTGTGGTATGTGTTCCCTTAATATTGTAAATGTAGCAGACCCAATTGAGATTTTCACGTAGTACCACAACTACCTGACATGGGAAACGAAATGTTATGGAGCAAGACTACATTTTTCACAGTTTTAGTTATATCAAAAAATGAGGTAAAGAAAAAAATGTGTACATTTTGTCAATATATAGCAAGTTACCTCTTTGCAGTCTTGGACCTTGTATGGTACACTTGGCCCCCTGAAGAAGTGCCCTATGGCTTCGAGAGGTGGAGTTCCTCCGTAAAGATCGCATAAGTCCTAAAAGAAAGTTTCATTCGTTAATTGTTTTGACCACACCAAATTATATATTATCTTAGGTACTTACCACGAACTCTTGAGGAAGGAAATGACGATTGCGCAAGCGAGAAAGATGCTCACAGGCCTTGCGGTCAACCTCATTGAACAGCACAACTACAGCTGACATCACATCTTTCTCAAATGCACTGCAGAGCTGCTTCTTCAGGCTAGTCCCTGTTATAATGACTGGCATTTGTCCAGGGATGTAGATAAAGTTCCTGCATGACACAGATTAGTTGATGAGTTTGTTTTGCAAACTTTCGTGAAAGGGGAAATGCCAAATGAAATTCATGCAAAAAGAAAAAATGTACCTCGTCAAGAATTCGTCTGTAGCAGCGAACAGTATCCATCGGTATACCACCCCAGCACGGACCTGCTGATTTTGAAGGGACTGTTCAATCGTTTCGTTAGCGTTCGATGGACCAGCTTCCACATGTTGAGTTTTTCATTAATACATTAAAAAGTCAGTACAGTTAAAAACTTCTTTTAGAATTACTTATTAACAATCTAGCATACCACCAGAACACTCACCAACAGGGTTCACAATAGGTGCATTGCGCGTGTGGTCAAAGATTCTCTGGCTCAGATTGTTTTGCCCACCCGCAGCCATCAATATCATAGTGAGCACATGAGCTTCATTTTGGAAAGAAAAAAGTCTATCAGCATTTATTTACTTTGAAAATCAGTAGAAATGAAAAAAAATGTTACTCAACCACTAATATATCTTACATGGTATGTTAGCTACAAATTGTTCGAGGTCTGGGTCATTGTCCATGATAGGTGGAGCCATATCAAGTGGAGGTGCATCAACAACATTTTCAGGAATGTTAGGAGCTGCTACTGATCCTCTTGCACCGGTAGTGGCATCATGTTTTTTAACCTCTCGGAGGAATTCAATGCTTGGGGGGCCTAAAACAAAAATGTTTGTACGTTATTAGTGATAAGCATTAGTTTTTGAAAGATCCCACTAAGTTAATCGTAATAAAAACAACTGAAGTTATTCCAAACATCAAGAAGTTTAATTACTTTTATCATTTCTTTTATGGCTGGAGCTGCCGGCGCCATCATATATTTTGAATGCGCTGGTTTTTGTTAAGTCAGCAATCCCCTTCTTGATAGTATCAAGAAGATTCTCTTGTTGCTGAACCGACTTGCAGATGTTTCCTACAGTGACAAAATATATACGAGATATATCTTTAGCACTTTTTTTATTCCATAAATTAATATTGACATCAAATTCGCTTTGAAAAACACTCCACATACCTTCTTGCCCATCTTTCGACCCGCTCTCCACTTTAGGCTTTCTCTGGAATACTATTGTAGGCTTAGCTTTTTTGCCTGGAGAACAATATGTATTGTGGTTTAAAATTTATCACCGAAAAAGTCAAAAACCTCATGCATCAAAATAGATTTTTGTTGTGGCGAACATTTCACCTTCGGTTGGTGTCTGCTGTTCTTCAACACCTGATCTGCCTTGTTCTCCGTCTATTACATGTTCTTTCCCCTTTGACATATCTATGTTGCGCTTGCGGCTATCTGTCCCAATATTATCCTTTTCCTTGATTACCTTAATTAATCCTTGCAAGGAGGTTACCAGATTCTTCAACTGCCAAAGGTGTAAATGCACATAAAAAACAGTGAGAAACATGCACCTATGTTGGCTCTTAAGCTGAATAATGAAAAATATATTTGCTTACTCATTCAGGAGAATAATTATCATGAGCAAATGACTGTGCTTACAGAGACGCATCATCTGTCCCAATACTTCCCTTCTTCTCAATCACATTCATTAAGCTTTGCAAGGAGATTACCAAATTGTTCAGCTGCCAAATGTGTACATGCACATAAAAACAATGAGATCCATGCACCTATGTTGACTGAATAATGAAAATATACTCACTTACTTGTTCAGAAGAGTAATTAGCAAGAGCAAATGATTGGGCTTGCACTAGTGCGTGTGCATGAGACGCATCTGTCGTTGCGTTTGATGGTACAAAGACACCGCCTACACCAGACTGAGCTGGGCGAGACTTATTATCAGCTATTCGTGAGCATGGTGTTCCTTGATGCGCAGCACTCCCATTCGTACTCTCTTCAGCCGGCAACACAAACTGAAAAAAGAAAGATAAAATAAAGTCCAGTTAATTGTTTGTTTAGTCCTACAACAAAATGCAGTGTGGTCCATTGGGGGGAAGTAAAAATAACCTTTTTCATCTTGTACTTCTCATACAAACTCCAAGATCCTGCTTTAGTAATATGACTTATTTGCGCCAAAAGCTTGTCATTGTTGTAAGCTTTTGATCTGGGACATACAAAGCTTGCATAGGTGTGGGTGGTCCCATTATTTTGTCAAGGTAAAAAACATGTTTCATAAAAGATATGTACACATCATTTTTTTGGGATCAGACCATGTGTGAAAATAACAATGTATTTACAAGATCTAACCTGCGGCAGTATTTGGCACGATTCTAACTTGATGTTCGTCAAGCCTTCGCATTTAGCTTTTTGCACAGTAGCCACATCATCCATCATGGAGTTGAAAACATGTTTGGCCCAGTTGTATTGTGAAACGCGCTCAGTGTCCCCAGCGGCTCTAACCACTTGTATATCAATCTTACCAGGACACATGACAAGACCTGCAAGGGATTACATAATATCAAAGGTTTGTAATTTTTTCATTGAAATAACATAGGTATCAGCAAAAAAAATTGGGATGACTATTGTAAAGAATGACAATCAACGTATTCAAATGTATTTGCTCATATTGTTATAAATGGGTCATCTTGGCCAAGCGATAATTTGATCTCGATACGGTAATGTCATGGCCACATTAGCACACGGCCGAAAACATTGTGCCTTCAAAAAGGATTTCGAAACTTTTATCACTTATGTTCATGATATTTTTAAGTGAAAAAGATATGAGATGAGCATAGCTCAACCTAAAAAGCAACAAGAAAAATTGTTGTCTACACACTCCTATTAGACATGCAGTTCCTTAGTTCACTTGTTCTTGTGTGCCCTATATTATTTTTTGAGGGAATGCCATCATGGCTACTTTATATTAGTTAGAAGCCCCGCTAAAATAAAATATATAAAATTGCTTTCTCCCCTATTAGCTGGCGAGCAAAGGCCCATGTCGCCCTGCATATTGACCAGATAGGTGGGCCATAGCTCAGTATTTTTTTTCTCGCTAAACAGTTTGTCGAGCCATGGCGCATGTCGACCTTTCACCTGGTTCGGTAAGGTGGGCAAGGCCATAGCTGATGTATAAGTTTTTTCTTCCTCAAGAGCTGGCCTTGCCGTGTCCCATGCCGGCCTTTTGTCGTTCTTCATTTTGTGTTTTTCTATTTGCCACACCGGGGCTTCAATTTATATGCGGTGGTACATCTAAACAAGTTTAGGACAAGTATGAAAACTATATCCCTAATGATATCCTTCATTGACCCACAGTACGTACTCAAAAGTAAATATGGGGTAGGGTTATCACACTAGTTAAAGAAAGTGTGTCTGATTATTTTAATAGAAAATAAATGAATCCCGTGTGTAATCGTTGATTTGTACAAGCGTATTCTGTTAATCAAAATAGCAAACTGTTCTATTGCACTATGTTAGCCTATGATAAAATTTTCTTATGAGAAAGATGTATTGCGAAGCCATATGTACCCAACTATATGCCACTATATTGAAAAATTCTGCCTTATAAAAAAACTACTTAAAAGGAATAACGTATGACAGAGCCATCGCTAGCCAAAAATCTATGGTTCTATTGAACTAGGGTGGCAAACAATGAGATCTAAACACAGCATTCAAAAGTGGAAGCAGATCCAACAGCTAAAAACAAAGAAAAAAGTTTAGTACTTTGTTAAGAATGTGGGTCTTACCAAAGCAAAACGCGAGGAATGACTGGATGAAGACCTTCTTGTCGTCCTGATTCTTCTCCTTGCCGATGAGACGCTCGAGGTTATCCCGCGCCGACTCGACCGTCAAAGTGGCGGTTGCCACACCGTCGACATCTGGTGCCTCCGCTAGGTCAATGGGACCGCTCGGAATGCCAAGAATTGCTACGACATCTTCGCAGGTCATCACGACACTATTTCCATGGCAATCGTCCATGGCACAAGTGTGCTCATTTATCCTAGACAGCACGAAGACAGTGAATTGCCTTTTGTGCTCCTTGTGTGGAGGGATATCTAGCAGCTTATCTAGTTTGTATCTCCAAAGCATCTTACGCTCTGCACTACCAAAATTGCTAACTACAGCATGGTAGTTGGATGAGCTGAAACTGGATTGGATGGATGGCTTGTTTTTGTCTCTAGTAGCAGCTGCTGACACCTGGCTCTTTGGCGAACCTAGCCTAAGGGATGAACGGGAAGGCATCTCTACGTGTGCTCCTATTGCTCTTGCGGTGGGAGAACTGACATGCCTTTTGCATTCACGTCTACTATTTATAGCAGCGTTAGCAGCTGCTGTGTTCAGCTTTCGCGTGGGCATTTACACTCACCCCCATCTGCGGGCTCGCAATCCATACAGGTTGTGTACAAAGGGTCATGGGGGAAAATTAGAACGGCTGTCGATTCAACTCCATTCTACTCACAGGCGGTACGGTCCAATGTACTACTTGAAAAGATGCTTTTTCTACTGCACGTTTTACGTACACTTAATTGTTGCTATCAGTGCCAAATCTTTTCCCTAGAAGGAAAGCTATATCCGGCTTACCATGAATGCATTGGTTGGGTATCTTTTAGCAGGGCATTGCATGCATTATTATTATTGTTGAAACAATGATTGATAGTACTCTATAGTATTTGACCAGCGCGAAGAAAAGAATTTCTACTCATATGTTTCCTTTAAAAAATTTAAGAAGTCCTGACAGTCGATAGAAATTCAAACGTGTATAATTTCTTTTTTTGCAGAACTTATTTTTTCTTATTATCATTGAGATAGTAAATACAAGGAATTGACCGAGAAATATTTTTCTAGTATTGTTTTTGTTTTTTTTTCAAGCTAGTATGCCCTATATTGCAGCAAGGTGTTGTAACTCTCCCTCATAACAGATGTTGTATGCTTGGAACAGGTAAGCTCTTTCGTTCGTATGTACTAGTAAGCCTTTTCATCCTTGGGCTCCGTTTCCAAGCAATGTTTGACAGGACGATGGATTGAGATGTCACCTTAGATACTTGACTGTTGTGCCAAACGCATTAAATGCGTGTCGTTATTTCGTTCCCAATGCTGAAGGAAGGAGCCACAGTGCAGCACGCGGGCATCGGGCACGTACCATCATCATGACCTGTCCTTGCAACCCCACGGTGACCAAACGGTAGTATATGAGCCGCACATGATGTAGTGATGCGTGTTGACTAACTGTGCTTGCAACCAACGCTGGCCGATAGGCTAGAATAGTAGCTGCACTGGATGGAGCGTTGCGTCAGGCTTCTTGAGCATGTACCGCCAAAGCCTAGTCCGCTAGGTACGAATAGCACATTGAGTACCTAGATTGGTATTTTTCACCACGATGTAAAAAAATGGGTTACTGTGGTTGTTGCACTGGATGAAGCGCTGCGTCAGGCGTCTTGAGCAGGTACAGCCAATCCTTGTCTGGTAGGTATGAATAGCACATTGAGTACCTATCTTCGTTCTTTTGACCATGATGTAAAGAAACGTATTACGGTGGCAGTGAAAAATAGTTAACCAAAGTTAAATTTGGTACTGTGGCCGGTATGTAGTCACTAGCTTACCTCTTTTCACCATGATGTGAACGGTCGGTACTGTGGCAGGGAAAAACTTATCCAATGTAAAATGTCAGTTGCTGAGGCAGTGAAAAACTTGTTCAAAAGGTTAAATTTTGATTTGTAAATACTAATTTGACTTTTCTAATCACTATGTAAAAAAATGTGCTACTGTGGCAGACAAAATACTTACCCAAAGTTAGAAAGTTTGTATAGATATCATCTTGGCTCTTTTGCGCCCTTTGATGAAAGAATTGTGCATTTGAAAAAAGAAAATAGGTACACAATTTATAATATTTTTTTTGCTTTAGATGTTTCTGACCGTGTTGTAAAGGATCCCCGGGTGAAAAATTGTGCCTATATTTAGTAAATTGTCTATTTTGGACATTAAGTAGAAGTATTGTTAATATGGTAAAGATAAAAAATTGTCGATTTTCACAAGTAGACCATCTATTTTAGCCATAATTCAAGGATTTAGATAGCAAAGTGGATGAAAAATTTATCGAACATAAAAGAAGCTTCTACGGTTGATTTTTTTGTCATATAAATCGTAAGCATTAATTAGTGTTTTCAAACAAGCTATACACACCGGGATTTTTATGTTTAGAATGTGTTCGTATAATTATATTTGAATGACATGGGATTTTTTTTCCGCATACACTTTAAGAAGAAGACTTTGCGCGACAGTATTCCTGGTTCAACTAACACAATAAAAACTTAGAGTTGTGCATGCTTTATTACCATATTTGCAATAGCTACATTTTGAGTCAAAAGAATTTTGAAGTTGGGATAGTCGATTAAAAATCTGAAGTTCGGTCAGTCGTTATTGGATCGAAGGGAGAAACAAACCATAGTGAGTGAAGAAACTGACCAAAAAGTAGAACGAAGCTTGATGGGCCCGCTACACCATTATCTATTTTATTTCCTAGGTTGTCATGGTGTGGCATAATTCTGGGGGGTGGGGGGAGGTGTGGTTGGGGCTGTTTGGGTTTGTGTGTTCCTAGGAGGGCTGTGGGTGGCCAGGGAGCCGTCGGCTGCATGGGCCGGCGGTTCGTGGTGGCGGCTAGGGGAAAGATCTGGTGAGGAAGAAGAGAACCGAGGTGAAAGATGATGCCCTGGACGTTTGGTTTTGATCTAGTGGTGGGATTGAAACCTATAAAATTGTCTATTTTCTAACAACTGTCCACACCTTCTTAACACTTAATTCAAGGGCGGGTGGGGTTGGGGGTGTTTGGGTTGGTGTGTTCCTATGAGGGTTGTGGGCGGCCAGGGAGCCGTCGGCGGCATGGGTCGGCGGTTCGTGGTGGCGGCTAGGGGAAATATCGGGTGAGGAAGAAGAGAACCAAGGTGAAAGGTGATGCTCTCGACGTTTGGTTTTGATCTAGTGGCTGGGGTTGAAACCTATGAAATTGTCTGTTTTCTAGCCACTGTCCACACGTTCTTAACACTTACCTGCAATTTTTTTTGTACGTGTTTGTCTCGACTCATGTCCCGTGTCATTTAGCTGCTTTTGAGTTGTAGTTGCAAGATTATGGTAGTTATGCACTGTTTCTAGAAATCATATTTTTTTTCTACTGGACGGCGCGTGGTGGGGGGCGGAATATTCCCGATGGTGTGGGGTGGTTCCGTGGCGAGGCGGTATGGGTGCACCGCTTCTGCCTGCGGGCAGTGGTAGCGGCTAGTTGAAACATTCGGTGACAAAGAAGAGAACCGGTGTTGAAGATGATCCCCTCGACGTTGTATCTTGATCCGCCTGGCGTGTTGGGGGTGTTTGGGTTGGTGTGTTCCTAGGAGGGCTGTGGGCGGCCAGGGAGCCGTCGGCGGCATGGGCCGGTGGTTCGTGGTGGCGGCTAGGGGAAAAATCGTGTGAGGAAGAAGAGAACCGAGGTGAAAGATGATGCCCTGGACGTTTGGTTTTGATCCAGCGGCTGGGATGGAACCATATTAGATTGTCTATTTTCTAACCACTGTCCACACCTTCTAAACACTTAATCGCTAGGGTGGGGT